>NC_089840.1:218016320-218301320 GCF_035609145.1 Eleutherodactylus coqui | reverse complement strand
CTCACCTCTAGGGAGCGTAGATGCGTGTGAACAGGTTTTTTTTTTCTCGGTCCATTCAAACTCCGCGCCATGGAGCACAAATTTAAAAAAAAAACGTGGAAAGATATCATGGCCGCATAACAGGACTAAATCACACCTATCTGAAGAAGCCCTATGTCAGCTGTTTCTGTACTTTTGACCACCTCATACACCTGGGACATGGTCAGGGAAATCTGATCTCAAGATAGGTGCAGATCCCAAACTTGTATCACATATGGTGTGGTTATGCTATAAAAGTTCCATTTATGGCTTATTCACAGGAGTGTATATCGTCTGCCGTTTTCACAGCCGGCCTATATGCGCTACCATCTGAGCTGTCTTCTCCCTTTCCTCCCTCTTGCCGACTCTCTGCCTCCCTCCTCCCCTCCGGCTGTTTCAATGGGAAGGGGCAGGATGGCTGCATACAAGGAGCGGGAGCTCCGCCCTGCCCTGCCCTCTCCCATGGCAAACAGCTGGTGGGGAGTAAAGAGGCAGAGAGCCGTTAAGGGGGAGAGAAGGGGATAGACCGCTCAGATGGTAGCTAATATAGGCCTGGCCGTGAAAACGGCGTCCGATCTACGCGCCTGTGATTAAGCCCTTAATGTGAGTGTAGAATCTGTACATTAAACCATATCATCATCATAGCCCATCATATAATGGCACATAATTTTATAATCTTTTAAGGATGCAGCAATACCAAATATGTTTTGGGGTTTTTTTTATTTTGCCTTTTTATTCTAAACATGGGAAAAGGGTTTTTTATAAATTTTTAATTCTCTTGATATCTTACAATAATAAAAAAGAAACGTTTTTCATTCATTTCTATTTTTTTTAGACTTCAAAAGGAACTTAAATTTGCAGTCGTTTGATCCCTTATACCATATAGTGCAGTACTTCTTACTAACAAACAAAAACCCTAAGGCTAGTTTCACACGGGCTAGAGCGATATAGGGGCCATAATTCACATCCCGATATCGCACTTTCCACCATGTGAAAGCCCCATGGATGCGAGGCATTTTCATGTAAAAACAGCCTTGCATCTCTACGGGGAATCCCTTCATCCCTGCGGGAATGGAAGGATTCCCCTGCCAGAGATGAGGATCGCGGAGTTCTAATTGCTTTCGAAGGAGCCGGTGCTGCTGCAGCAGTAAGACAGTATCATGTGGCTTTTAGCAATGAACAGCAAGCACATTTGTGTACACTCATATAAGGTAGAGGTAGGCTGTAACGCTCCTCAGTACATAGTACTACCTCCACAACCCGACGCTGGTCCCCCGATTATCTCAAAGGATTGGAAACAGCAAAAACAATGCCGCCTCTGCCTATAGGCTAGTCTTGGTTTTGTAGTTCAGACCCATTCACTTCAATGGAGATAAGCTCCATATAAACCCCATGCATCTTCTTTAAAAGAATTAGCCAAACATTTGCAGGATGAATGGAAGGAAATACCAGCTGAAGTGTATCAGACGTTAGTACAAAGGAGAGTATCTGATGTCATTGGGGCCAAAGTAGGCCCACTAAGGATTAACATATGGAAATAACTACTACTTTTGATTCTTGCTCAGGGGTCCAATTACGTTTTGTGGGAAAGTGTATTTTTAGGATTCTCTTTCCCCCACTGGACAACCCCTTTAACGCAGACGAATCATTGGTCTTTTTTTGTGCTGTATAAGGTGGACATGAATGGATTAAGTGAGTCTAAAAAAAAGAGTTGCTTTGTGTACTGGGAAGACATGAGGTAAATGGGATAACTGAATTTAGTCATCTGGATTATTTTGGCCAAGCATGAAGAAGTTGGCTGCATTGGAGGTTATTGGATAATCCCTTAAAAAGATGAAATTCAAGGAGGAAATAAAATAATTGTAGCCATAACTGCAACAGAAAAACACAGCTGTGAAAAGGGCTCTCCTTTCTGTTAGTTCATCAACAACTGCCTTCCAATTTCCATTCAGACGCTGAACTTGTTGTTTTCATGGAAGATTTACATAAAAAGTACTCTTAATATCCATGGCTGAAGCATAAAATAGCTTTTAGCAAAACATTGCTGAGTTCTAGCCGTTCCTTTCAGTTAAGACTGCAGACAGGAAAGTAACAGATTTTGGTTGTTCCATTAATTTGGTAGTTTTCCTTATTTTTATTGGATCTTTGTTTAAGTTACCGTGTAAGAAAATTGCATCAAAGCGCTATTTATCTCGTGATCTGCTCCCCATTACAGGAATGAAGTCGGTAACTTTCCAGTTCCTCTAATGAAAATTCATTTGTATTCTAGATTTACTTGAAGCTATTAGGCCGGTCTCACACCACCGGATAGGAATTGCGAATTCCGCAAGCGTTTGACCAGCAGTAATACGTGCTTCAATCAAATGCATTGGATTACACAGATCTGCTCACGTTAGCAGGTCAGAATTGCGTAATCCGCTTGCGGAAAATAAAACGCTGAATGTTCTGTTTTACCGCGGATATCCATGACATAGACCCCATTGTGCTCTATGGTTGTGGATATACCCGCAGTCCATATGCAATTACATTGTGTACGGGTTGCGAGTATCCGTGTCATCGCTAAGCGACGGTGCTGGAAATCTAAACAAACAGAAAAAGGTGTACTGCGCATGACCGCCTAAGTGAGTAGGCGGCCATTCGCAGTACATTAAGTCATAGGATCATAGAATGGTAGAGTTGGAAGGGACCTCCAGGGTCATCTGGCCCAACCCCCTCCTCAGTGCAGGATCGCTAGATCATCCCAGACAGATGTCTGTCCAGCTTTGTTTGAACACTTCCACTGAAGGAGAACTCGCCACCTCCCGTGGTAACCTGTTCCACTCATTGATCACCCTCACTGTCAAAAAGTTTTTTTCTAATATCTAATCCGTGTCTTCCCCCTTTCAGTTTCATCCCATTGCTTCCAGTCTTTCCTTGTAAAAATGAGAATAGAGCTGATCCCTCTACACTGTGACAGTCCTTCAGATATTTGTAGACAGCTATTAAGTCTCCTCTCAGCCTTCTTTTTTGCAAGCTAAACATTCCCAGATCCTTTAACCATTCCTCATAGGAGATGATTTGCAGACCACTCACCATCTTGGTAACTCTTCTCTAAACTTGCTCCAGTTTGTCTATGTCTTTTTTAAAGTGGGGTGCCCAGAACTGGACACAGTATTCCAGATGAAGTCTAACTAAGAGTAGAAGGGGATTATTATCTCACGAGATCTAGACTCTATGCTTCTATTAATACATCACATAATTGTGTTTGCCTTTTTGGCTGCTGCATCACATTGTTGACTCATGTTCAGTCTAGTGGCCATACGCAGGGTCATGCCTGGGCTTACTAACGCCTGTGTGAGTGGCCTTAAAGGGGATGATCACTGAAACTTTAAGGCCGGCTTGACACATGAGTAAGCGCATTTATGGGCGCACGTGCATGTTTTACTGTACTTTTTGCATGCGTAAAAAACACGCAAGCATGCTCCAATTCATTGAAATGGCCAATTAGTGTAATTAGTTAAATATGTGCTTCTCTGCTGCAGGAAAATAAAGCATACTGCTTGTTCTTTTGCACAAACAAAATGCGCACACAAAATATGCTTATGTGAATGATCCCGTAGAAATTTTTTGTGTGTAATACACTGCGCAAATACGTTTGTTGAGTGAATAAGCCCTAAGGTCTGTGTCACAAGAACGTATTTGCACAGTGTTGTGCGCACGCAGTACACAGTGAATAGAACCAATTACATTTAATGGGTTCACCTGTATATATTTTGCGCATGCATTTCTGTCCTGCAAAAAATTATGCAGCATGCTCTATTTTTCTGCACATTTGCGCATGGAATAAGCACATATTGAACTAATTGCACTTATCGCCGATTTCAATAAATGAGAGCATGGTTATGTGTTTTTTCGCAAAAAATACAGTAAAACACGTAAATGAGCGCTCAATTACGCAATGCCCATATCACTAATATATAGTGTAGATGTGTTTACACCAATATCACACCTGCCTTATGTTCAGACATAGCGGAAATGCTGCAGATTTTCTGTAGTGAAAAATTTCACGGCAAAACATGCAGCATTTTCATAAGGGTGGCTTCACACGAGTGTGTTTTTGTGCGTGCATACGCACATACAAAAGCACGCTTATATTTGCAACATTGCAGATGGAGCTTCAGCCAATCACAATCAGAGCTACCAACAGGCGGGGATTTTGAATCCCTGGCTGCTGAAAGCTCAGAACTACAGAGCTGGGGACAGCGCCAGAAGTCGCGGCTGAGCCCCAGCAGCTGGAGGCAGGTGAGTATTTATGTTGTTTTTTTTAATTACACTATTTTAAATGGATTTTCAGGGAAGTGCTTATGAAGCCCTTCTCTGAAATCCATTGATGGCTGCCAGGCTCAGCCGCGACTTCTCACGCTGTCTCCGGCTCTATAGCGCTGCTGAGCTATCAGCAACCGGGGATTTAAAATCCCCGCCTGGTGGTAGCTCTAATTGTGATTGTCTGAAGCGCTCAGCCAATCACAATCCGAGCTACCAGCAGGCAGGGATTTTGAATCCCCGGCTGCTGATAGTTCAGAACTACAGAGCCGGGGACAGCGCCAGAAGTAGCGGCTAAGCCCCGGGCAGCTGAAGGTAGGTGCTTTTTTTTATCACTACTTTTATTAGCTTTTCAGGGAAGGGCTTATCTTTAAAGCCCATCCCTGAAAGCCCCTCAGCTGCTGGGGCTAAGCCACGACTCCTCGCGCTGTCCGCGGCTCTGCACTGCTGTGCTGAGCTATCAGCAGCCGGGGATTTAAAATCCCCGCCTGCTGGTAGCTCTGATTGCGATTGGCTGTAGCGCTCAGTCAATCACAATCAGCGCTACCAGCAGGCAGGGATTTTAAATCCTCGGCTGCTGATAGCTCAGAACTAGAAAGCCGGGGACAGCCAGGAGAAGACGCGGCTGAACCTGGCAGCTGAAGGGAGGTAAGTATGTTTTTTTTTTGTGTTTTTACAGTACTTTTACTTGATTTTCAGGGAAGGGCTTATATTTAAAGCCCTTCCCTAAAATAAATTAGCAGCAGAACCCTCTACAGAATCCTCTAGAGAATTGAAGAATTCCTCCGCTGCATATGCCACAGATGTGGCAGATGTAGCAGCAGGGAATTCTTTTAACTAGCGGGGATGAAGGAAACATCTGCCGCATGCAGCCAATGTGTTCTTCATCCCTGCGGGGGTCACGGCAGCGGCGGAGAGGTAAGTATTTTTTTTTACACTAAAATGTTTCTTTTTCAGGGAAGGGCTTATATGTAAAGCCCTTCCATGAAAAACAATGCAGGGGTGCTAGCAGAGCATTGTTTTCAATGGAGCCGCCGGCAGCAGCTGCGGCTCCATTAAAAACACTGCACACAGCTGCATACATGTGCGTTTTTGCTCATACCTAGGTGCGCACAAAAACGCGCTCGTGTGTACACACCTACGTACGCACAAAAATGCGCTCGTGTGAACCCACCCTAAGAGACACATCAGTGTGGAATTTGACTAAAAAATTGTCTGCGTTTCTGCAACTGATTTCGAGAACCACAGAGCTTATCCTCAAATTCCACACTGCGTGACCAGCGGCACTGCGCTCACTAGGGGCTGCCGGGCGCAGGAAGCGCTGATATCTACGTTTCTACCAATTGAGAGTTGTTTCCGGAATTAGTGACCGAACTCTTAAGTAGCCATTTCTGTTAAATAAAGTTGCAAGAAAAATGGCATAAACCTGTGTCAGTGCCTTTATATCGCTTCAACCATCACAACCACTGCTTCTGGGAATTTTTCCACCGTTTCCCCTTAGACAACAATCCTGCCCAAGATAAGGCCCAGGGTTATGAGTGCATCATGCACGCCCGCCTTGCCCATCCGCACACCTGTACGTATACTAACTCAACAATCTATTGAATTTAATGGAAACTGTGTAATGCTTCATTTTTCCTGTGGGGGTGCTGTGGCAAAACTAAACACTTGCTCCCAGATTCCTCCACATGTCACAGCTGATAGTTGAGGGTCTCATTTGATCACCTTGTCATCTGGACACCTTTGTAACATGGCAGACATTACAATTACAAGGAGTACAGAACAAATGAATCATTCTATGGTAGCAATCATAGTCATTTTCAGATCATAGAGAAACCTGTTCTAGAGTAAGGGCTTCTGAGCTGATGTTCTGCTAACCTACTTCCTTGCAATGTTAATTTCCCTTTAAATGCTGACAGGTTACTTCATTCTGCCCATGGCTTTCTTTCCACAGCTTGATAACTTCACACGAGAATATGAACACCCAGGGCAATTAATTTGTCACTAAAGCAAAGCTTTTCCATAGATACAACCTCTAGACACCGTGAGGTAGTTTGATATTTATATACCAATTTAATAAGAATGATGTCACCGTTATATACAGACACCTTAGCTACATGGCGGGAGAGATGCGAGGACTATTCTAAATGATACATTTTAGATACATACTATAAACAGATACATATGAAATATATATGCAGAGCAGAGACATGCAGAAAAGACAGGTACAGGCGGAAAGATGGGGAGCAACCCCAAAAAAACATCTGCTAAGCAGACATCATGTTTGTTCTCAATGCTATTGCAATATATGAAGGGCTGGTTTGTGGGGATGACAGATCAGGCAATCAGACAGGGGTTTCATTTATTGTAGGCCCCCCAATAATGGTGACCCCAGAAGCAAACCATCTCCAAACAGGATTATTTAGGTCTGTATAGTGGTATTATTTGGGAATTGAATTGCAGTATTACTAAGGATATATATGGGCTAATTAAGGGATCAGTATTAGGCTGGCTTTACACGGACATGTTTTCATGCAGATTTGCTGTTTGTGCGCCCGTTCAGATGGCCCGGGCTCTGCTAAACTGCCTGCTCGCTCTCGGCAAGGGAAGGGGGTGGGATGGGGCAGGAGCTAGTGTGCTAAGCTCACGCCCCCTCTCTATCTCTTGTCAGCTGCCAGCAATAGGAGGGGGCGGGATGGGGCGGCAGCTTAGCAACTAGCTCCCACTCTGCCCCCTCCCATTGCAAACAGCCAGCAAGGAGTGGAGAGAAGGAGGGAAGGGGGTGGGAGTTTAGCAGTCATGCTTCGCTCATGTGAAAGAGCCCTTACACACATTTTCTAGCACACACTGTGAACAGCGTAAAAAATAATAAAGAACACTGCCAAAATGTCTGTTTTTTGTTCATCCTGTCTCCCCCAAAAATTATCAAACTATATATTTTACCCCCCAAATGGTACCAATAAAAACTACAGCTTATCCTGTAAAAAAGGAAACTCCATCAATGGAGAGTATGGAGACATAAAAACACATAAAGATAAAAAATTTGGTATCCCCCTAATCATATTGACCTGCAGCATCCAGTTAATGCGTCAGTTATACCGCGGTGAACACCATAAAAATTAAATTAAAAAAAGTATTTCGCATTTTTTTCGAAAACTAAAAAATATAAAAGTCATCCTACAACAATACAAGCAGCCATACAGGAACTTTGATAGAAAAATAAAATGAAGTTCTAGCTCTGGGATGATCAAACGAGAAACAAAATTACCATGATACTAAGGCGTTGGATATTTCAATAAAGCCAGAAGGTTTGCAGACCCTCCAACTTGTTTCAGAAGTCAATTGAGTCAAAGCATCTGTAATGAGAACGCATCTGTAAAATGTAAAAAGTAGCCATAGAGTGTAGCTGCACTTTGGAGGAACTCAGGATAATATAATACAGAATCACACGTATGCAAATTAATAATAGCCAACAAGCTATTTAGGCCACAATAAAGAGCGGTGAATAGTTTGTCGACAGTCTCAAGAGACAATTTGCACTGCAGCTGCCCTTTGCCAGCTGTACCATAGGCTTGAGGAATTCTAATAGTCATCCCCTGTACTTCAGAACTGGTGGAAACTTATTCTCCATGTACATATACATCAGTGGTATAATTAAGGCTTTTACTAAATCTAAAGGACAAGGTGTTATCATCATGTGACAACCTACTGTATTTTTCGGACTATAAGATGCACCCAGGTTTACACAATAGAAAATAGGATAAAAATATTTCATACTAACCAAAACATTCCTAAAGAAGTAGAAGGTTTAGTTTTAAGTGGACTTTAGAGATGAGCGAACGCGTTCGTCCGAGCTTGATATTCGTGCGAATATTAGGGTGTTCGGGATGTTCGTTATTCGTAACGAACACCATGCGGTGTTCTGGTTACTTTCACTTCCTTCCCTGAGACGTTAGCGCGCTTTTCTGGCCAATTGAAAGACAGGGAAGGCATTACAACTTCCCCCTGCAACGTTTAAGCCCTATACCACCCCCCTGCTGTGAGTGGCTGGCGAGATCAGGTGTTCGCCTAATATAAAAGTCGGCCCCTCCCGCGGCTCGCCTCAGATGCGGTGTGAGTTAGATGAGGGACAGTGCTGTTTATACCGGAGCTGCTGTAGGGAAAGAATTGGTAGTTAGTGTAGGCTTCAAGACCCCCCAAAGGTCCTTATTAGGGCCACTGATAGCTGTGTGTTGGCTGCTGTTAGCAGTGCCATTTTTTTTTTCTCAAAATCGGCTCTGCAGAGCGTTGCACCTGGCATTAGGGACAGAAGTGCTGCATAGGCAGGGAGAGTGTTAGGAGTGAGTGTAGCCTTCAAGAACCTCAACGGTCCTTTCTAGGGCCATATTTATCCGTGTGCAGTACTGTTCAGGCTGCTGTTAGCTGTGCTGCATTTTTTTTGGGCTTCTCAAAATCGCCTCTGCAGAGCATTCCACCCTCCATTGATACTGCAGGGAAAGAATTGTATAGGCAGGGCCACAACACAGTTATTATTCATTGAATATACGCAGTGCTGCCTTTTGGTGGAAAAACAAGTGGAAACAAATCTATTTGTCCAGCCTGTGTCCGTCCTTACGGGCGGTGGACACGTGTGAGCTGCGTGAAAAACATTGCTAAATCATACGCACCCAGCTACGCTTTACTGCTGGCTTTGCCATTTGCTTTCCTTAATTGGGAAAAAAAATTCCTGCTCTGCCAGAGTTATAATAACTCTGCTACCCTCACGTTCTGTGACACATAAGCAGGGACACAGCACAGTTATTAAACTTCTCATGTTCATTGAATATACGCAGTGCTGCCTTTTGGTGGGAAAAAACTGAAAACAAATCTATTTGTCCAGCCTGTGTCCGTCCTTACGGGCGGTGGACACGTGTGAGCTGCGTGAAAAACATTGCTAAATCATACGCACCCAGCTACGCTTTACTGCTGGCTTCGCCATTTGCTTTCCTTAATTGGGAAAAAAAATTCCTGCTCTGCCAGAGTTATAATAACTCTGCTACCCTCACGTTCTGTGACACATAAGCAGGGACACAGCACAGTTATTAAACTTCTCATGTTCATTGAATATACGCAGTGCTGCCTTTTGGTGGGAAAAAACTGAAAACAAATCTATTTGTCCAGCCTCTGTCCGTCCTAACGCCTGTGGACACGTGTGAGCTGCGTGAAAAACATTGCTAAATCATACGCACCCAGCTACGCTTTACTGCTGGCTTCGCCATTTGCTTTCCTTAATTGGGAAAAAAAATTCCTGCTCTGCCAGAGTTATAATAACTCTGCTACCCTCACGTTCTGTGACACATAAGCAGGGACACAGCACAGTTATTAAACTTAGATTATTCATTCACTAGAGGCAGTGGGGCCTTTCGTTTTCCAAAAAGGGCAAAAATTATATTTGGCCTGCAGTCTTGCGCCAATTTATTTCCTGCCTGTGAAATCAAATCACTGGTAATACAGCATGCTGAGGGGTAGGGGTAGGCCTAGAGGACGTGGACGCGGCCGAGGACGCGGAGGGCCAAGTCAGGGTGTGGGCACAGGCCGAGCTCCTGATCCCGGTGTGTCGCAGCCGACTGCTGCGTGATTAGGAGAGAGGCACGTTTCTGGCGTCCCCACATTCATCGCCCAATTAATGGGTTCACGCGGGAGACGGTTATTAGAAAATGAGCAGTGTGAGCAGGTCCTGTCCTGGATGGCAGAAAGTGCTTCGAGCAACCTATCGTCAACACGCAGTTCTGCGCCGTCCACTGCTGCAAATCCGAATCCTCTGTCTGCTGCTCCTCCTTCCTCCCAGCCTCCCCACTCCACACCTGCTCAGGAGCGGGAACACTCCCAGGAACTGTTCTCGGGCCCCTGCTCAGATTGGGCAGCAGCGGTTCCTCTCCCACCAGAGGAGTTTATCGTGACTGATGCCCAACCATTCGAAAGTTCCCGGGGTCCGGGGGATGAGGCTGGGGACTTCCGCCAACTGTCTCAACAACTTTCTGTGGGTGAGGAGGACGATGACGATCATACACAGTTGTCTTGCAGTGAGGTAGTAGTAAGGGCAGTAAGTCCGAGGGAGCAGCGCACAGAGGATTCGGAGGAAGAGCAGCAGGACGATGAGGTGACTGACCCCACCTGGTGTGCAACGCTTACTCAGGAGGACAGGTCTTCAGAGGGGGAGTCAAGGGCATCAGCAGGGCAGGTTGCAAGAGGCAGTGCGGTGGCCAGGGGTAGAGGCAGGGGTAGAGGCAGGGCCAGACCGAATAATCCACCAAGTGTTTCCCAAAGCGCCCCCTCGCGCCATGCCACCCTGCAGAGGCCGAGGTGCTCTAAGGTCTGGCAGTTTTTCACAGAGACGCCTGACGACCGACGAACAGTGGTGTGCAACCTTTGTTGCGCAAAGCTCAGCCGGGGAGCCAACACCAACAGCCTCACCACCACCACCATGCGCAGACATATGATGGCCAAGCACCCCACAAGGTGGGACGAAGGCCGTTCAGCGCCTCCGGTTTGCACCCCTGCCTCTCCCCCTGTGCCCCAACCTGCCACTGAGATGCAACCCCCCTCTCAGGACACAGGCACTACCGCCTCATGGCCTGCACCCACACCCTCATCTCCGCTGTCCTCGGCCCCATCCAGCAGTGTAGTTCAGCGCACCGTCCAGCCGTCGCTTGCGCAAGTGTTCGAGCGCAAGCGCAAGTACGCCGCCACGCACCCGCACGCTCAAACGTTAACCGTCCGCATCGCAAAATTCATCAGCCTTGAGATGCTGCCGTATAGGGTTGTGGAAACGGAGTCCTTCAAAAGTATCATGGAGGCGGCGGCCCCGCGCTACTCAGTTCCCAGTCGCCACTACTTTTCCCGATGTGCCGTCCCAGCCCTGCACGACCACGTCTCCCGCAACATTGTACGCGCCCTCACCAACGCGGTTACTGCCACGGTCCACTTAACTACGGACACGTGGACAAGCACAGGCGGGCAGGGCCACTACATCTCCCTGACGGCACATTGGGTGAATTTAGTGGAGGCTGGGACAGAGTCAGAGCCTGGGACCGCTCACGTCCTACCCACCCCCAGAATTGCGGGCCCCAGCTCGGTGCTGGTATCTGCGGAGGTGTATGCTTCCTCCACTAAAGCACCCTCCTCCTCCTCCTCCTCCTCCTCTGTCTCGCAATCAAGATGTGTTAGCAGCAGCATGTCGCCAGCAGTCGGTGTCGCGCGGTGTGGCAGCACAGCGGTGGGCAAGCGTCAGCAGGCCGTGCTGAAACTACTCAGCTTAGGCGATAAGAGGCACACGGCCCACGAACTGCTGCAGGGTCTGACAGAGCAGACCGACCGCTGGCTTGCGCCGCTGAGCCTCCAACCGGGCATGGTCGTGTGTGACAACGGCCGTAACCTGGTGGCGGCTCTGCAGCTCGGCAGCCTCACGCACGTGCCATGCCTGGCCCACGTCTTTAATTTGGTGGTTCAGCGCTTTCTGAAAAGCTACCCACGCTTGTCAGACCTGCTCGTAAAGGCGCGCCGGCTCTGCGCACATTTCCGCAAGTCCCACACGGACGCTGCCACCCTGCGCACCCTGCAACATCACTTTAAGCTGCCAGTGCACCGACTGCTGTGCGACGTGCCCACATGGTGGAACTCTACGCTCCACATGTTGGCCAGGCTCTATGAACAACGGAGAGCTATAGTCGAATACCAACTCCAACATGGGCGGCGCAGTGGGAGTCAGCCTCCTCAATTCCTTTCAGAAGAGTGGGCCTGGTTGGCAGACATCTGCCATGTCCTTGGTAATTTTGAGGAGTCTACCCAGGTGGTGAGCGGCGATGCTACAATCATTAGCGTCACCATTCCTCTGCTATGCATCTTGAGAAATTCCCTGCAAACCATAAAGGCAGCTGCTTTGCGCTCGGAAACGGGGGTGGGGGAAGACAGTATGCCGCTGGATAGTCAGGGCACCCTCCTGTCTATTTCTCAGCGCGTACAGGAGGAGGAGGAGGAGCATGAGGAGGATGAGGAGGAGGGGGAAGAGACAGCTTGGGCCGCTGCTGACGGTACACCGGCTGATTGCCTGTCATCCTTTCAGCGTGTATGGCCTGAGGAGGAGGAGGAGGAGGAGGAGGAGGAGGAGGAGGATCCTGAAAGTGATCTTCCTAGTGAGGACAGCCATGTGTTGCGTACAGGTACCCTGGCACACATGGCTGACTTCATGTTAGGATGCCTTTCTCGTGACCCTCGCGTTGCACGCATTCTGGCCACGACGGATTACTGGGTGTACACACTGCTCGATCCACGGTATAAGGAGAACCTGCCCACTCTGATTCCCGAAGAGGAAAGGGGTTCGAGAGTGTTGCTATACCACAGGACCCTTGCGGACAAGCTGATGGTAAAATTCCCAGCCGACAGCGCTAGTGGCAGAAGGCGCAGTACCGAGGGCAAGGTAGCAGGGGATGTGCGTAGATCGAGCAGCATGTACATCCCAGGCAGTGCAACAGTCTTTAAGGGCCTGGCCAGCTTTATGGCTCCCCACCAAGACTGTGTCACCGCTCCCCAGTCACGGCTGAGTCGGCGGGAGCACTGTAAAAGGATGGTGAGGGAGTACGTAGCGGATCGCACGACCATCCTTGGTGACGCCTCTGCCCCCTACAACTACTGGGTGTCGAAGCTGGACACGTGGCCTGAACTAGCCCTGTATGCCCTGGAGGTGCTTGCTTGTCCTGCGGCTAGCGTCTTGTCGGAAAGGGTGTTTAGTGCGGCTGGGGGAATCATCACAGATAAGCGTAGCCGCTTGTCAACCGACAGTGCCGACAGGCTAACACTCATCAAGATGAACAAAGGCTGGATTTCCCCAGACTTCTGTTCTCCACCAGCGGACAGCAGCGATACGTAAGCAATACGTAGGCTGCACCCGCGGATGGAAGCTACGTTCTCTCTCACCATCCAAAACGGGGACATTTCTGCTTCATCAATCTGTGTCTAATATTCCTCCTCCTCCTCCTGCTCCTCCTCCTGAAACCTCACGTAATCACGCTGAACGGGCAATTTTTCTTAGGGCCACAAGGCTCAGTCAAATAATTTTTCTGAACAATTTTTATAAGTTTCAATGCGCTTAAAAGCATTGGAACTTTAACTTGAACCAATTTTTCGTTACACTGGGCTGCCTCCAGGCCTAGTTACCACTTAAGCCACATTAACCAAAGCGATTAATGGGTTTCACCTGCCCTCTTGGCTGGCCATGGCCAATTTTTTGGATGTACATTAGTACTGTTGATACAGCAATTTTTGTGGGCCCTCGCCTACAGTGTAATCAAATTAATTTTTAACCCACCTGCATTACAGCTGACGTTACCTCAGCTGTGTTGGGCAATGCAATGGGATATTTCTGTGTACCGCCGCTGGCTTCCTGGCACCCACCCAGGCAGTGGGTCCACAGGGAGTTTAACCTACATGTGTCCACTTGTAAAGAACCCCAGTCTGACTGGGGCATGCAGTGTGGGCCGAAGCCCACCTGTATTACGCACGACATTACTACCTCAGCTGTGTTGGGCAATGCAATGGGATATTTTTATGTACCGCCGGTGGGTTCCAGGGAGCCACCCATGCTGTAGGTGCACACGGAGTTTTTAATACATCTGTACACTTCTAAAGAACCCCAGTCTGACTGGGGCATGCAGTGTGGGCCGAAGCCCACCTGTATTACGCACGACATTACTACCTCAGCTGTGTTGGGCAATGCAATGGGATATTTCTGTGTACCGCCGCTGGCTTCCTGGCACCCACCCAGGCAGTGGGTCCACAGGGAATTATAAATGCATCTGTTTCCACTTATAAAGAAACCCAGTCTGACTGGGGCATGCAGTGTGGGCCGAAACCCACCTGCATTAACCCTTTCCAGTCCACTGTGTGACCTGTGAAGACATTAGGGTTTTAAGGCTGTACAGCTCCGTTGTTGGTAGACGTCCGTCGGGGTTCTCTTACTGTATATTGCCAGCCTCTCTGCTGTCGGAGCCTATCCTACGTGTCAGCTCATGCAGTACTGGCTTTAGCCAGCATATAGCGCCGTTGTATAACGGCAGAAAAAGAGTAAGCCCCCTAGGAAAACCATATACAAATTGGATTGGAAAGGGTTAAGCACAACATTACTACCTCAGCTGTGTTGGGCAATGCAATGGGATATTTCTATGTACCGCCGGTGGCTTCCTGGCACCCACCCATGCTGTAGGTGCACACGGAGTTTTTACTACATCTGTACACTTCTAAAGAACCCCAGTCTGACTGGGGCATGCAGTGTGGGCCGAAGCCCACCTGCATTAAGCACGACATTACTACCTCAGCTGTGTTGGGCAATGCAATGGGATATTTCTGTGTACCGCCGGTGGGTTCCAGGGAGCCACCCATGCTGTGGGTCGACAGGGACTTCACAATAGGGAGTTGTACCTGCCTGTGTCTATGAATTAAAAAGCCCGGTCTGACTGGGGCATGCAGACACCTTGACAGAATGAATAGTGTGTGGCACATAGGTTCCCCATTGCTATGCCCACGTGTGCAGCTCCTGATGGCGGTGGCACAGGATTCTATTTCTCATTGCTTCTGTACAGCATTGTGGGCTATCGCTCCGCCACTTTTAAAGAGGGTCGCTGCCTAGCCGTGCCAACCTCTGCAGTGTGTGCCTGCGGTCCCTCTCCCTCTACTACCTCAGCTGTGTTGGGCAATGCAATGGGATATCCCCATTGCTATGCCCACGTGTGCAGCTCCTGATGGCGGTGGCACAGGATTCTATTTCTCATTGCTTCTGTACAGCATTGTGGGCTATCGCTCCGCCACTTTTAAAGAGGGTCGCTGCCTAGCCGTGCCAACCTCTGCAGTGTGTGCCTGCGGTCCCTCTCCCTCTACTACCTCAGCTGTGTTGGGCAATGCAATGGGATATTTCTATGTACCGCCGGTGGCTTCCTGGCACCCACCCATGCTGTAGGTGCACACGGAGTTTTTACTACATCTGTACACTTCTAAAGAACCCCAGTCTGACTGGGGCATGCAGTGTGGGCCGAAGCCCACCTGCATTAAGCACGACATTACTACCTCAGCTGTGTTGGGCAATGCAATGGGATATTTCTGTGTACCGCCGGTGGGTTCCAGGGAGCCACCCATGCTGTGGGTCGACAGGGACTTCACAATAGGGAGTTGTACCTGCCTGTGTCTATGAATTAAAAAGCCCGGTCTGACTGGGGCATGCAGACACCTTGACAGAATGAATAGTGTGTGGCACATAGGTTCCCCATTGCTATGCCCACGTGTGCAGCTCCTGATGGCGGTGGCACAGGATTCTATTTCTCATTGCTTCTGTACAGCATTGTGGGCTATCGCTCCGCCACTTTTAAAGAGGGTCGCTGCCTAGCCGTGCCAACCTCTGCAGTGTGTGCCTGCGGTCCCTCGTCATGGCAGACGCACTTCTAAATAGACATGAGCGTGGTGTGGCATGAGGGCAGCTGAAGGCTGCCCAGGGACACTTTGGTGTGCGCTGTGGGGGGGAGGGGGGGCGGTTGGTCAGCATGTAACCCAGGAGAAGTGTCAGTGGAGTGTCATGCAGGCAGTGATTGTGCTTTGTTGGAGGTAGTGTGGTGCTTAGCAAAGGTATGCCATGCTAATGAGGGCTTTTCAGAAGTAAAAGTTGTTGGGAGGGGGGGGGGCCCACTCTTGCCGGTATTGTGGCTTAATAGTGGGACCTGTGAACTTGAGATGCAGCCCAACATGTAGCCCCTCGCCTGCCCTATCCGTCACTGTGTCATTCCCATCACTTTCCTGAATTGCCCAGATTTTCACACATGAAAACCTTAGCGAGCATCGGCGAAATACAAAAATGTTCTGGTCGCCCATTGACTTCAATGGGGTTCGTTGTTCGAAACGAACCCTCGAGCATCACGGGAAGTTCGTTACGAATAACGAACACCCGAACATTTTGGTGTTCGCTCATCTCTAGTGGACTTGTATGGCCGCAGAGGCCCTAATAGTAATCATGCTCCTACTCAGTGGTCCTAAAATAATCATTAATAATCATGCCCCCTCTCAATGCCCGTAGTAGTAAAACATTGCCCCCCAGTAGTAATAGTGGCCCTCATATAATGACAGCTGATCCCAGCAGTCCTAGAAGTAAAAGTGCCCCCTAGTGGTCCCAATAGTAATAGTGGTTCTCAGTGGTAATTGGACCTCCCAGTAGTAATAGTTGCCCAAAGTGGTAACAGAGACCCCAGTACCTCTGGTGGGGCAGCAACCCCGCAGGATACTTTACCTTTCCTGCATAGCTCTGGTCCGGGTGCTGCTGACTATCACAGGTTCTGACCTCTAACACTTCCTCCCAGCATTTGCATTACTGCACTTCCTGCATACATAGAGCAGACACCGGGAGGATGTGGCGAAGGTCACATCCTGTGATACTTAGCGGCACCTGGACTGGAGCTACGCAGGGAAGGTAAAGTATTTGCTGGTGGTGTTACAAAAATGGTATGATCAAGGAAAAATATCTACCGAAAGGTATCCCGTGAAAGTAAAAATATAGGTCAATGACAGGGGTAGGTGGAGGATGTCAGGAATCATTCTGTTGACCAAGTGGTGCACTATCAAGCAAAACCATCACCTGGTCAGATGAATCCAAATGTCTGATACACCATGCTGATGGGAAGCTCAAAATTTGGCACAGGCAGCATGAATCGATAAACCCTCCCTGTTGGGTGTCAACAGTCCAGGATTGTGGAGGTGAAGTATTCGTGTAGGGAATGTTTTCCTGGCACACCCTGGCACCTCTGATACCTGTGGATGAACGCCATGTTGCAGTTCTGAAGGCCAAAGTAGGTTCAACATACTACTAGATGGGTGTCTATAATAGAGTGGCCATTCAATGCAGATAACATACTAGATAGCATATTGTAATGTGCATTGCACACCATAGCAAGATGTTATTGGTATGCATATACAGCAGTTGTATAGAGGATATGACTTGATGTATAGAGGATATGACTTGATGTATAGAGGATATGACTTGATGTGTCTATCTGAGGCAATATGACCATAGCAGCAATACTTCCATAATAAAGCAGTATCTGCTTAGCTATATCCCCACTCTGTATGAGCAGTATATTCCTCCCACCCCACCAATGCATCGACAAGCTATTAGATTCCAAAACGAATCCCTCTATCAGATGTATGGATAGTTCCCTTGAAATGAAAGGGAGTAGAAATAGTATCCAGAATAAAGATGGTGACAATGTACATATGTCAGCAGAGGTTTATAGCTACATTCACCATATGTTCTCTTCACAGCAGCAGTACTCATTTAAACAACATATCAGATGATCCCCACCCTCTATTGTCCATGTGTTTAAGAGGAATAATGGAACCACTGACCTACATTGCGTTTCTTATTATCAATGGAGATGAAGCGTATGCAAGGATTATCATTGATGTACTTTGCTGCCCAGGGGACATCAATCCGTGTGCCAGTTTCATAAAAGAGTCCCAAAGCATAGCGGGAGGAGTAGCTCACAGTTTCCAGTTGCCGCCTTTGGCTTTCCTTAATTACTGCAAGACAAAAAAAAAATGAAATAAATGAGAATCTGCAATATTCAACACTTTTCTGGCTTGCAGACTATATTTCTCATCATCTGTAGCCATTAATCTTTGGTAGCAGAAATCAGAAACAATTAGTAACGCATCTTACGCTCTATAGACACACGCACAGAATTCAATAGAACAGTCCCTTATTTGGTTTACCACCATCAGAATTTAGGAGGGGAGTACAACATGAAAAATAGCAAAAATGGCTGAAAAGTAATAAAAGAAAAAGGTATCAGAATTATTTGATCGATGTTTGAACAAAACTAGATAAGTTATTGCATTGTAGAATAGGGTGCCTAAGGCCGCCTTCACACGGGCAGATTCCAATTGCGGAATTCAGAAGAAGGATCCGGCATGCATTGAAAGGCATGTAAAATCTCTCACACTTGTGGATACGAATTGTGTATTCTGCGAGCAGAGGAAAGATCGCAGCATGCTCTATTTTGCTGCGGACTCCAAGTGGACAGCCTCCATTGGAGGGCGTCCAACCCGCAGCCCATATGCAATTTACATTGCGCATTGGCCACGGGTACACCCTTTGTAGTATTTAACAGTGAAACAATTAAAGGGGTTGTCCCGCGAAAGCAAGTGGGGTTCAGCACTTCTGTATGGCCATATTAATGCACTTTGTAATGTACATCATGCATTAATTATGAGCCATACAGAAGTTATTCACTTACCTGTTCCGTTGCTAGCGTCCTCGTCTCCATGGAGCCGTCTAATTTCAGCGTCTAATTGCCTGATTAGACGCGCTTGCGCAGTCCGGTCTTCTCCCTTCTGAATGGGGCCGCTCGTGCCGGAGAGCTGCTCCTCGTAGCTCCGCCCCGTCACGTGTGCCGATTCCAGCCAATCAGGAGGCTGGAATCGGCAATGGAACACACAGAGCCCACGGTGCACCATGGGAGAAGACCTGCGGTCCACCGTGGGTGAAGATCCCGGCGGCCATCTTCGCAAGGTAAGTAAGAAGTCACCGGAGCGCGGGGATTTGGGTAAGTACTATCCAGTTTTTTTTTTTAAACCCCTGCATCGGGTTTGTCTCGCGCCGAACGGGGGGGCTATTGAAAAAAAAAAAAAAACGTTTCGGCGCGGGACAACCCCTTTAACAAAGTTACATAACAGGTGTTATAGATCTGGAAGTTTTATCACAAGTAAGATCCACCCTAGGAGAAAGCAATTGCTACACTCTATAAGCTATAACAATTTAACATTGCCCTATAGAACCAAAACAACATAGGTTATCTTTGAATATTCCTTCGAATTTGTTATTCAAAAGGTAAATAAATCGGACCTCTCAATCTAGTAATATGGCCTCTGTTATTTGGTACCCTGTGCTTCTTGGTGAGTACTCTCCATAACACAACAGGATGGATCAGGGGCGTAACTAAAGGCTCTGGGGCCCTGATACAAAACGTGAGCTGGGGCCTCCCCTCTATCTGTATCTGTACCCGTACCCATACCTAAACCATGCTGCACAGAGACATAACTTGAAGCGTCTGGGCCCCAATGCAAAACCTGTAACAGGGCCCCCAACTATAATGCTTTATTCATAGTACTGGGCTACCTATATGGAGAATAAAGGCCTTATGGGCTCCCCAAGGCTTCTGGGCCCGGGTGCAACCGCATCCCCTGCACCCTCTATAGTACGCCTCTGGGATGGATGCTGGCAGCAAAAGTCCTGAGCTCAAAATATTGGTGTTTGACAACCCCAAGGTTAAAGTTCAGTCCTAGCTGCTCTTGAGTATACGCACTGTACTCCTGTCTTAGAGACCGGTCTCTGATTACTATTGTTAAGTTTGTCCACAGCTCAGTAATCAAAGTTTGCCAATGCTTCACTTGCTATCGTTTGTGCCCAAGCTAAACTGGATTCATTACAAAAGACAACTTGGTTCTGCTCCATAGCAGACCAGTTTTGTCATTCACAGCACCACTTGAAAAGGAAGCGACGGTTGGTGGGTGTCAAAGGAAGTACACATAATGGATGCTGTGAGACCAAATGTCCTACAGCCAAGTGCCGGAAAATGATTCCAACCGACACAGAGGTAATGATGGTGCCACCTGTCTCTGGATGGTGGACAACAAAACAGTTGGAGCTGCTCGTGCTTGTCGGACAATCAGACGATACTCTCTACTGGTGGTTGATCGAAGATGTCCTGAGCCCGGTCGCCTAGTGTGCCCTCACATATCCACTGGTCCTAACAGCCTGGTCAGAACGGCCAGATGGCAGGCAATCCACAGTCTCATATTCCAATAATGTGCCTCGTCTCAAACTCTGTTAACTGGGTGAAATCCCTTGGATTGCGTCGTAGAGGTGTCTAGTGGTCAACAAGCTCTACACAGGCGGAAAAAGAGGTCCAATTAGCATGTGGGAGCTTTTTGAGGTACCTTTTACACAGAACGGAATATTCCGCAACAGCGTTGCAGAATATGCCGTCCCTGAATTCTGTAGCAAAATCCATACTGCTAACTCTAGATTTTGATGCAGAATTGTTGGCAAAATTGTGCTATTTTCAATTCTCGACCAAAATCCACACATAAGCAGTGCTAATTTTGTGAGTGAATATTCCACAGGGGAGCAAATTCCGCATCGCCGCTGTGGAATATTCCATTCTGTGTGAAAGATCCCTTATAGGCCAAGGGTGGAACCACTTTTAGGGCCTCCGATGACAAGACCGTTCATCTAATCACACCACAACTCTCATCATTTGCATATCTGCGTGAGATGTAACCGCATGCCGCGTTTTGCAGCAAAAAAAAAAAAATTCTTTCTAGGTGCTTGATTTTTTTTTACAAAGAGTGTAATTAAGAAACGCTTACATAGCAATTCTCTAATTATGTTCTCTAAATTATATGCTCTTACGGGCAGAATCTTATCCTCTTTTGTTTTACTTTTTATTTATTTGTTACGTTATTTGTCGTCTTGTTTGTTTGGCACTATATAAAGGTTGTCGTTACCATGATTATTAGCATTATGTTCCCTTCGGTCACAGGAGAGATCTGATAACCTGGAAGTCCAAGGGGAAATTCCAAATCTCCAGCAGATTTTAGAGCAGATTCTATCACCGCTGAATCATATAAGTCATTCTGTTGCTGTTCAAGGGAAGATAAAGACTGCAATAACACTGAAAATACGACACTGTATGTTATTTCCTTAAAGGGGTTGTCCCGCGAAAGCAAGTGGGGTTATACACTTCTGTATGGCCATATTAATGCACTTTGTAATGTACATTGTGCATTAATTATGAGCCAAACAGAAGTTATTCACTTACCTGCTCCGTTGCTGGCGTCCCCGTCTCCATGGTGCCGTCTAATTTCAGCGTCTAATCTCCCGATTAGACGCGCTTGCGCAGTCCGGTCTTCTCCCTTCTGAATGGGGCCGCTCGTGCCGGAGAGCTGGTCCTCGTAGCACCGCCACGTCACGTGTGCCGATTCCAGACAATCAGGAGGCTGGAATCGGCAATGGAACGCACAGAGCCCACGGTGCACCATGGGAGAAGACCTGCGGTCCACCGTGGGTGAAGATCCCGGCGGCCATCTTCGCAAGGTAAGTAAGAAGTCACCGGAGCGCGGGGATTCGGGTAAGTACTATCCGGTTTTTTTTTTAAAACCCCTGCATCGGGTTTGTCTCGCGCCAAACGGGGGGACTATTGAAAAAAAAAAAAAAAACGTTTCGGCGCGGGACAACCCCTTTAAGTTGCCCTTAATACAATCTAATTAATCCCTTCCCAACATTTGACGCACAAGTACGTCACAGTGTTGGAAGGGGAGCATGGAGTGGTCTTCAGAGTCAAGCCTGCGCCATATGTGGTCGGTGCCAGCTATGTTGCACTTCTGACACCCACCTGCAGCAGCTGGGATTAGAGACCAATGCAGAATGTACAGAGCTGTCGGCTTCCAGCAACAAAGTAGCTATATACATTAGAATCCCACGCCGAGAACAGTTGGTCGGCATGGATCCCAGACAGCGATCACCTGCCGCTCAATTATCGATGACCAATTCTGAGGATAGGTCATCGGTGTTAGAAGGGGGACAACCACAGCCCCTTCATGGGGAGCCTTAAACTGCAAATTAGGACACTTTGTAGAATACTTAGATGGGTGGGGGGAAAACTTTTGGCACTATGGTGGTAGATGTTTGCTATCTTGGTGGCAGCAATCTTGGATTCAGTCCAAGAAACATCAATGCAAAGAGGTAATGGATAAATGATTTAGGGGAAGAATTCCATCAGCCATTGACAGGTGCAGTCCTTTTTTCAATATCTACAACCATTTTTGAGTTATAGATGATGTCATGTTGAGTATTAATAAAGTTGTTATGTTAAATTATGTGGCATGGAAAAAAAAATGTGTGTTTTTTTTTTAGGTACCAGGAGATGCAGTTAACAATCCAGGACCGAACTGAGATCATTCTGATGATTGGTAACAGAAGTTCACGTGTGGTGGTCGGGGCTTTCAATCAAGAACCCCCAGAAAAACCGCCACTAAGTGCACAAACTGTCAGGAAACTGATTCAGAAGTTCAGGGAAATTGGTATTGTCCAGTGAAAACTGAGAACTGGTCTACCTTTGAATCATATATCCCATGACTCCCTTTCCATTGAAGTTTCTTGGACTAAATCCAAGATAGCCAACGGGCACCACCATAGTGCCTGTTGGCCATCTACAAAATTTCCTACCTGTATCTCTTTTCAATCAGAAGATATTCTGGATGGCCCTGACTTTTGAATTACGTTATAGTTTTCCCCAGCCAATACATTATATTACATAAAGCAATAAAACCTACAATACTATAAGGTACAGAAGAAGCAATTGTTAACAAGACTGGTGCACGATGATAACTCGATTGATAGCACTGTGGTACATTGTAGTTAAGTTATAATGCATTAAACGTCAAGCTAATGTTTTCTTTATGTGTACTAACATGGACAATAAACCACTATTTAGGTAAGAATTAGAGATGAGCGAGTGTACTCACTAAGGCAAACTACTCGAGCGAGTAGTGCCTTATGCGAATACCTGCCCGCTCGTCTCAAAAGATTCGGATGCCGGTGGGGGAGAGCAGTGAGTTGCGGGAGTGAGCAGTGGGGAGCGGGGAGGGGGGGAGAGAGAGAGACATCTCCCCTCCGTTCCTCCCCGCTCTCCCCTGCCGCTCCCCGCCCGCACCCGAATCTTTTGAGACGACGGGCAGGTACTCGCATAAGGCACTACTCGCTCGAGTAGTTTGCCTTAGCGAGTACGCTCACTCATCTCTAGTAAGAATGCATAATTTTAAAAAGGAACTCCACATTTTGACTCTATACTAGCGCTATACAATACTGTTGTTCATTTCTTGCTTTCATTCTCAGCCTGACATTAGGACTCTGCCATGTTACATACTGTCCTCACGCCAGCGGACACGTCATTGCCTCCCACAACATCAGTACACTCGTTGATACATGGTGTGCTGTTGTCAACATTCCCATAACATGATGGATTCCGGGTTGTCCTGCCCTTGCCCTCATCCAAACAGAGAACATGCAAACAAACAGCAGATGAGGAATGAAAACAAAAAGTTACTTTAATTCGAGGACACCTTAAAAACTGCCAACTGCAAAGAATAGCAATATTTCGAGCCAAAGTAGCCTAATCTTCAAAACCGTCTTTATCACAGTTCACCTATTCCAACTAAAGAATGTACAGTATGGAAAGCAACACAATATTCCCCACCTTATTAATCAGCTGTAGACCTACAATCCCTCCCAATCTCTATTCTGCACAGAGAAATTTAATGGGCGACTTTGCAATCACCACAGCCTACATCCGTAGGCTCCAACACAAGTTCTGTGGTTGGGTATGAAATTTCGGATGTCCTATTGACCAGGAACCTATAGTGTTATGGCGGCAAGGTTATAATAAATTAAATCTCTGTGCTATGGGATTAGAATATGTCTGGAAGCAATGACTGGGAACTGATACTTAGAAGTAGAAAATATATTCAAATGATCTAGAAAATACTACGGAAGGGAGAGTTTTGTGGTGGGTGTTATTCTTTATACCCCATTAGCAGTGGATTTGTCTCTCCTTTCCCACACACAAAGTGCAATCAATCATTCGGTAGCGTTATGAAAAACATGTGCAAGAGAAGAAAAGAAAAATATTATAATGGAGCCAACACTTTCTGGCTAACGAAAGCAGTCGTTCACCCTCAGTAGGGTTTTTGGATTGGTTGTTGTTGTGAATCAAGAGTTTATTTGGTCGGCGTCCAGAAAAGCTTCTAGAATAAAGCAGGCTTCACAGGCACTGCGGTTTAAAGTACACTTGTCATTTTTAGAGATTTTGTGAGTTTCACCAAAATTAATCAGTTTATTAAGAACAGAATGAACCTTTTTATTGATTCAGGAGTCACGATGCTTACCTCCATTGTGTTAGCTATACGTGCAGTATCTCTTTGCTTGGAACTTTGTCTAACCTGGAGACCTTTGAGATTTATTCCTATCCTTAACCTTATACAACCTTATACAAAACATACTCTAAAATTCCATATGTTTTCTCTGGGAAAATACATGTCTGGGAAAACTTTGCAATAAATGTCCTTAAACTCACAGCAGAGATACAATGGTCGGTTTCAATGAGTTTTACATTTGATACTGCTTTCTTGTACAATTTCCATTCCACCAGCAGAAAACCCGATGGAAGATGTTTTAGGCTGTAGTTGCAAGTTCTAGCTAACAAGATCAATCAGAATGAGTCAGTTGGGAAATATATTTGTCACGGCACAGCCGGTTCCAGGGCACAGGTGCAGGTGTGGGCTAATATAGTGTCGGCACCAAACCATGTAATGCATGTGCAGGTGCATACTCAGTGTCATTTGGTGCTGGGCGCCAAGTAATGAACATCTCCCTTCTGTCTATTGACTTATTGATAGGCAGGCATAACAACCAGACAACTAGTGACTTTGGATATTTATACAGGCTCCTCTATGCAAAAGACACCAACTATATAATCCAGTTTCCTGGTCTTGTTGAGCAATGGTGTGGAGTGGTTACTTTTTGCCAGGGTATTGTGTGGTCCCTTGTTTAGCATCAGTTTGTACCCTTATCGCTTTGTGCTGTTTGCATCTTGTATCTTTTGTCAGGTGTTCCCTGGATTTATCATGTTTGGTTTATCCCTGGTGCTTGTCTCTCTCTCTCTCTCTTACTCCATCTAGGATAATTTCAGGAAAGTCCTAGGTTCCTATCATGGTGTTGCCTTTTTCAGGGCTGGTGCTCCACTCAGGCAAGTTTGGCCACTTTAAGATCAGGAATAGGCCCCGACCCTTCCTCTTCTTTGCTCTCGTGTGTATCCCATCTCCCTGTTCAACCTAGTCCTTGTGGTTACCGTGTTATCCTAGTCAGATGTGACAATAATGTTCACCAGGGCCTTTTTCTCATAGGTTCATGAAGCCTGCATATATACTATAGGTTCAACGGTTGAATCAGCACTGTCCTGTTGTCCTGTGCCCCCAAACAACTGTCTGCAGGAGCAGTCAGTCAGTGATGATTTGTACCAATCAGATTTTTCTTTTTGGCCTTTTATAGGCCACTGACATGGGGCTTACTATTGTCAGCAGATGAGACTGGCATGAAAGTATGTTTTATATGTGCAGAAGCTATGAGCAATATGCCTTGTATGGCCACTCTAACTAGCGCTGTTAGATGTGCACTATGCATGGCATGCGGCTATTACCTTTCATTGAAGCCCCCTTATAGTTTACCCTACAGTACTCAAATAACTATTAATTATATGGTATAAAGATAACACTGCCAGTATTTGTCTAACCAATACTCCACAATCAATAAAATATGGAACTAAATGGGGGGATTATTGTATCTTTTAATGTTCAACCATCCCCACCCAGGGCTACCAGTAGTTCTGGCCTCAGTTCCTACTTGGAACACAGTTATGCTAACTTAGTAGCGCTAAATTGTTATAATTGCTACTACAGATGAGCGAACATGCTCATTTAGGGCAATTACTCGAGCAAGTACCGCTTTTTTCGAGTAACTGCCTAATTGGAGGAAATGATTCGGGGGGCGCCGGGGATGAGCGTGGGGTTGTGGGGGTAAGCCGGGGGGAGAGAGAGCTCCCCCCTGTCCCTCCCTGCTAACCCCCGCTCCACCCCGCCTCCCCCGAATCTTTTCGCCCGAGTAGGCAGTTACTCGAAAAAAGTAAATGCCCTAAACGAGCACGTTTGCTCATCTCTAATCCCTACTATAGTGTCCCACTTCCTTTAATACCATAACACAACATATATAAAATCTTTCTTCAGACTGTTGGGCTAGAAAGTGAATTGGAAATCTGACCTTTTTTAGGATACGGTTCTCATGTCTTTTTTTATGATTCAACAGACAAATGAAATCCTAGAGAGTCAAAATCTTTCACTTTCCTGCAAATTAGGAACTTTCTCCTTTCCTACCCACAAGCTACTGTTACCCTTCCATCCCTTTTAGGTGACCTGTTATCACCATCAGTTAATATTATTACAAAGACAATGATATTGTTATATACTATGCTAGTAAGGGACCTCCAACTTGAATAGACAGCTATATTTCCGAATTGGGGAAAAAGATTTATCCAGCCAAATCTCTGCTCAGAAGTGGCAGGTTGTCCTTAACTGGGCACATACATCGACATCATATGCATCTCATTGGGAACACCACCAAAATTATTATTAAGATGGTATTATACCCCAGTGAGAATTTCATGAAATTTCCCCAATAGCTCCCCTAGTTGTTGGATGGACTGTGGCCACCCAGGTTCCCTGGTCTATATCTCCTGGAGGTGTCCATTGATTAGATCCTTATGGTCTTCCGTTTCCACTTTTCTTAACCAACTCTCTTCCATCTCAGCCAAAATTTGGAGTTTGACCCTTCTGTTGGTAGGAACTGACTCAATACCAAGTAATTATAGAATTAGTGCATGCTACATTTTAAATGCTATCCGTTCCACAATCACATGCAATTGGAAATCTAGCTGTGTCCCATCAATGGATAAAATTATCCATACAGTCTCTTCAAACTGTTTATATGTGAAAATGGCGACTCAACAGGAGGGGTGAAGAAATTTTTCTGTAAATGGGGTGCTTGGTTTCATAGATATTCCTTAAAGGAGATGTCCCGCGCCGAAACGGGTTTTTTTTTTTTTTAAACCCCCCCCCCCGTTCGGCGCGAGACAACCCCGATGCAGGGGTTAAAAAACCCACCCGCACAGCGCTTACCTGAATCCCGGCGGTCCGGCGTCTTCATACTCACCTGCTGAAGATGGCCGCCGGGATCCTCTGTCTTCATGGACCGCAGGGCTTCTGTGCGGTCCATTGCCGATTCCAGCCTCCTGATTGGCTGGAATCGGCACGTGACGGGGCGGAGCTACACGGAGCTACACGGAGCCCCATAGAGAAGAGGAGAAGACCCGGACTGCGCAAGCGCGGCTAATTTGGCCATCGGAGGGCGAAAATTAGTCGGCACCATGGAGACGAGGACGCCAGCAACGGAGCAGGTAAGTATAAAACTTTTTATAACTTCTGTATGGCTCATAATTAATGCACAATGTATATTACAAAGTGCATTATTATGGCCATACAGAAGTGTATAGACCCACTTGCTGCCTCGGGACATCTCCTTTAAATATTTAGATGAGAAGATATTCCTCTCTGAAATGGTATACTTAGTTATGAAAATACATTTACATGATTTCATGTTTCAATGTTACAATAAGTGTCATGCCTCTGTTAATATCATTTACTTTTAATGTGTTGCTGTATAACCAAGCCAAACTATGGCTCTTTATATTTTCCTTACTGGTATTCTCTTTAGTTATGTGATACGCTAATGTAAAGGTACGATTACAGAACGTTTTGTAAAATATGTACTTTATATTGTTTCAAAATGTTAATAAAAATGTATTTTTAAAAAATTGGAACAAAGTTGTGTCCCATACAAGTACCTTCCTACAGGTTCAATCACCCTGTGTAGGATCAGGGTGTAAGTTCATAAGGGCCAATAATGCCAAGAAATGCACCCTGTGCAACTGATCATGTGGCTGTAATGCCAGCCCCTAATATATAGGGACTATGACTGGCCTTCCATGGCTATTATGGCTATTAAAAAGGCACCAAAACTGGAAGCATAGGAGAACAACTGCTGTCATCATGATATAAATACAGTAACTAATAATGTACAAGAACTATAGCTGAAGCTTATTATACAGGGTTATTACAAATGATCTTCCCAATATGAAACCCTCATAATTCACGTTTAATGACTCTCAGTAGAGATGAGCGAACGTGTTCGTCCGAACTTGATATCCATGCGGATATTAGGGTGTTCGGGATGTTCGTTATTCGTAACGAACACCATGCGGTGTTCGGGTTACTTTCACTTCCTTCCCTGAGACGTTAGCGCGCTTTTCTGGCCAATTGAAAGACAGGGAAGGCATTACAACTTCCCCCTGCAACGTTTAAGCCCTATACCACCCCCCTGCTGTGAGTGGCTGGCGAGATCAGGTGTTCGCCTAATATAAAAGTTGGCCCCTCCCGCGGCTCGCCTCAGATGCCTTGTGAGTTAGATGAGGGACAGTGCTGTTTGTACCGGAGCTGCTGTAGGGAAAGAATTGGTAGTTAGTGTAGGCTTCAAGACCCCCAAAGGTCCTTATTAGGGCCACTGATAGCTGTGTGTTGGCTGCTGTTAGCAGTGGCAATTTTTTTTTTCCCTCAAAATCGCCTCTGCAGAGCGTTGCACCCGGCATTAGGGACAGAAGTGTTGCATAGGCAGGGAGAGTGTTAGGAGTGAGTGTAGCCTTCAAGAACCTCAACGGTCCTTTCTAGGGCCATATTTAACCGTGTGCAGTACTGTGCTGGCTGCTGGTAGCTGTGCTGCATATTTTTTTTCTTCTCAAAATCGCCTCTGCAGAGCATTGCACCCTCCATTGATACTGCAGGGAAAGAATTGTGTAGGCAGGGCCACAACACAGTTATTATTCATAGAATATACGCAGTGCTGCCTTTTGCTTGTAAAACAAGTGAAAAAAATTCTATTTGACCTGCCTCTGTCCGTCCTAAGGGCTGTGGACACGTGTCGGCTGCGTGTGCAACGTTTAAAAATCAGACGCACCCAGCTACGTTTTACTGCTGGCTTCGCCATTTGCTTTCCTTAATTTGGAAAAAAATACCTGCTCTGCCAGAGTTATAATAACTCTGCTACCCTCAAGTTCTGTGCCACATTAGCAGGGCCACAGCACAGTTATTTAAAGAGGGTCGCTGCCTAGCCGTGCCAACCCTGTGCAGTGTGTGCCTGCGGTTCCTCATCATGGCAGACGCACTTCTAAATAGACATGAGGGTGGTGTGGCATGAGGGCAGCTGAAGGCTGCGCAGGGACACTTTGGTGTGCGCTGTGGGGGGGAGGGGGGGCGGTTGGGCAGCATGTAACCCAGTAGAAGTCGCAGTGGAGTGTCATGCAGGCGGTGATTGTGCTTTGTTGGAGGTAGTGTGGTGCTTAGCAAAGGTATGCCATGCTAATGATGGCTTTTCAGAAGTAAAAGTTGTTGGGAGGGGGGGGGGCCCCACTCTTGCCGGTATTCTGGCTTAATAGTGGGACCTGGGAACTTCAGATGCAGCCCAACATGTAGCCCCTCGCCTGCCCTATCCGTTGCTGTGTCGTTCCCATCACTTTCTTGAATTGCCCAGATTTTCACACATGAAAACCTTAGCGAGCATCCGCGAAATACAAAAATGTTCTGGTCGCCCATTGACTTCAATGGGGTTCGTTATTCGAAACGAACCCTCGAACATCGCGGGAAGTTCGTTTCGAATAACGAACACCCGAACATTTTGGTGTTCGCTCATCTCTAACTCTCAGATACATAAATTTGATATTAATGAAAATAGAAACTCAAAAAGTTCGTTATAGAACATCAAAAACGTTATCCACATCAGAGCTGTTCAATGCAAACCCCTTTTGTCACTCAACACACGCCGAGCCTGTAGTGACGTTCCTGTTATACACATTGTTGAGTATCACGGCTGACTGATGCAATGGCTCCCAGGATGCTGCAGAACATACATGGTGGGTGGTAAGGGGGGCATGTAGACTCTAACACTCCCTCAGAGAAAAAAAATCAGAAGGCATAAAGTCTGGGGAACGTGGAGGCCAAGGAAGACGTTCACTGTCGTCATGATCTGCATGCCCAATCCATCTGTTTGGTAGTCGCCAATTGAGCTCACTTCTGACTTCATTGTGATAATGGGGGGGTGGGGGGTGAGGTGGGTGGAGGTGCCCCATTCTGTTGGAAGATGAAACCTGGGATTTCCTGTTCCAGCTGCAGCAGAAGCCATAGGTACATTTTAAGCCCAAATTTTACATGTGGACAACTTCACTTTTCAATCATAGATTTGGCGTGATTCCATTAAGAAAGAAAGTTTTAGGGAATATTCACATGGCAGTATTTTTCACAAAGAATTTTGGTTTCAATCCACACACGGATCTTGCCTTGTTAATGGGCAAAACCCACGTGCAGAATTCCAATGTGCAAATTAGAATTTGTGCATCAAGAAGTGACACGTCACTTCTTGACGTGGAAATTCGCAGAAATGCAATTTTCCAGGTGGGAATTCTGCACGCAGATTTTGTTCATTGACAGGTTTAACAGAAAGCAACGGATTTGGACGTGGTTTTTAAGGGCAGATTTCATATGATGAATTTCATTTGTGAATTTACACTTATTCATTTCAAATATTAAATCTTAGCAAAAGGATAGCTAAAACACATGTAGAGGAAATAATATGCAATACAAAAATAACTTAAGATCATTATTTTATAACACGTCGCTTCTCTTTGTTATTCGTTCTAGTAGGCTGCGTTTCATAAAGATGAGAATAACACCTCATTCAGTGAAGTAGGCGCTGGGACCACAGACTGTTTTTAGTGGTTGCAAGGATGTATAAATAGTTACATGCTTTCCTATGGCCCAACCGCTATATACAATGCCAGACTGTAAGGGCAGGGATTATGTTCTTAGCAAAGTCTATAGATTTTTGGTTATTAAGTAAAGTTGATGGGCTGTTAAAGACCTAAACAGCTTTCCTTAAACACAAAATGTTCTAAAATAAATGCATCTGTAAGATTTTCTTTTCAGATACAGTTCCAGATTGTTTTAGAGAGTGGTACATGTCAATCTAAATACTGTAGCGTAATACTAGAGCAGTGAGACAGTGGAACTCTCTGCCTGAGGACGTGGTGATGAAAAATTTGATAAAAGAGTTTAAGAAGGACCTGGATATCTTTCTTGGCGATACAATATTATATGTTATAATCTTTAATAACTTCAGACGGGTTGTTGATCCGGGGATTATTCTGATTGCCAGATTGGGGTCTGGAAGGAATTTTTTCCCTTAAATTGAGAAAATTGGCTTCTTCCTCAGTGTTTTTTTTTGCCTTCCTTTGGATCAACATTGGGGGTTAATAGGCTGAACTAGATGGACATATTTTCGGCTTTACTATGTTACTACCTTAAGCATATCTCCCATGTTACTACTATTGCTTATTTAATTTAATTTAATTTAATATGCATTAATTCTAATTAGTAAAATTTATAATTAAATGGTAGCAAAATGGTAGCTGGTGGCCGGCCGAAAGCTAGTGTGCATGCGCTCCTAAGACCCTGGCCACCAGATTTAGATGAAAAGTGTGCAACTGCCAACCTCCTCTGCTATTTCATAGAAAAGGTGGTTTCCCTGGTGACAAGTAGTAAAGAACCAGAGTACAGAGGAATCAACATCTACAATATCGGGAGCATGGAGCATTTTGGAAACAAACATATTATGGGTGAGTGCATTGTTTTGCAATTTCAAACCCATTGAAAAAGGATTCTAGAAATCGAAATACCCCTTTAAAGCGGTATTCCGGTTATAACACGTTATCCTCTATCCACAGGATGGGAGATCGGTGGAGAACAGAGGTCTAGTTAGTCCCCAAATGAATAGAGCGGAAGTCACACAGGTGCAACACTGCTCCATTCATTTCAATAAGCGCACTGGAGATTGTCAAGATCAAGCTCTCTCAATGAAATAAATGGAGCAGTGGCATGCCTGCACAACCTCTGCTCCATTCATTTGGAGACCGACCAAACCTCTGTTCTTTGAATCTAGCGTTTGAACCCCTATTGATCAACTTATTATTCCCTATCCCATGGATAGAGAATAACTACATCCTACCAGATACACCTTTAAAGTGCAACTTACTTTTCAGATGACTTTTTAGAATAAGCTGAACACAATTTCTGGTCATGATATAGCATATATTATATCCTGTATTTGTTACTAGTTTTGCCTTCTGCAGGATGTATCTGTGAAGTTCTCTCTGAACTGGTGGGAGGACCCTGCTGTAATGCTATCTTACATATACTGCACATGGAAACAACTGCAGATTTTGCTACCTACCTGTAGCACACACAAATACATAACCGCATCATTGAGGTTATTAAAGAAGTACTGAGCAGTGGAAATGTGAATAAATAACAGTAAAAAAAACTCATCACTAGCAGCATGTCTGTGTGAGTCTTTGCTTCTCTCCTCTTGCTTCTCCCCTCTTCTCTCCCCCCCCCTCCCTCTCATATCTATAGATTTCAATGAGCAGCATCAGCTATCTGCCTCCTTCACTTCTTCCTGTACTCCTTCTTGTTGTTTGGGTTACTAGATTGGTATCACTTGTAAGAAGGCAGTGGAAAACAAATTAGAAGGAGGGGAGACCCTAGTAGCCAGCACTTTAGAGGGATTTTTCAGCACAAAACATAATTTTGGTGATTCTTCCATGGCCGATGAAGCCTGGGACTGGCTGAGCAGTCATGTGCACAATAAATGGCACATGACTGCGTGCTTCTCCCGGGTTCCAAGTGGTGGGCGCTGGGGCTTCAGCACTGGATAGGGTGCTGCTGGAGTAGGTGAGTAGGTAATTGTTCTTTCTTTTACACAATTCTAAGCCTTTTTCTTTAAGTCCTGGAACACCCCTTTAATACATTATATACTAAGCCTGATGTTCCCATTTACTGCAGCAAGTTTATTAATTATTCCACATGAGCCAGATTGAAAGGGTCTGCCTGAAAAAATAAATACTCTACACGTATTGCTTATTTCCAGGAAAATGCGTCCCACAGGACCAGGCTTGTCTTTGCTTTGTATAAAAAGACACAATTCCCTGCATACAAAACAAACCAAGTAGAGCGAGGCACCTTCTAAAGGGTCCCAGCCAAAAATGCACTTTCTATAAAAATAAAGTTTTACACACATCTTGAGTTGTAGGACTATAATAAGCATCAATTTACCCCTGGCTGCAACAAGTCTCAGGCTTTGTCAGAAATAAATGTGCTCATGATTTTGCACACAAGGCTATAAAGGGTTAAAGGTTGAACGTCCCGAGACTGAAAATCTTATTTATTTTAATGTAGTTTTCCCCTAAAACAAAGCTGGCTGCCTGCCTGTGCTGTGGTTATTTCAAGCAGCAGAATGTCTTGCAGTTGCTCTGCTTGCGTAGGTGGTATCAAAGGTTATGAGAAAAGTCCCTGCTTGGTAGCAAGTCTTGCTTAAGTCAATGTATCCAATATGTGCTGCTAATCTGAGGGGCAATACTTCTGCTTTACTAAAGTTTTAACATCTTAGTGATGAGGGATTGGAACTTTCCATGAATTGTACAAGGAGCAGAATCTTTTCTTATAGTTAACATTAAATAGAAGAACATTTAACTTCTACTAACCTGGAAACATAAAGGGGCTCATTGGTGCAAAAACAGTGCCTGTAGTAAGAAAGGTTATATAACCCATTCCCTTAAAATAGCATTCACTAATGTTATTTGGATGCTTCATGAAAATATCAAGACATTTCATCGTGCCACAGACATGCATGAACACGTTCTTACATTAAAGCGGTTGTACCAAGATACCTATCCTATAAATAGGTGATAAAAGTGTAATATAAGTCTAATTGGTGGGGTTCTCACTGCTAAGATCCCCACCAATCCTGAGAATGGGGGTTCAGTTTTCCCTTGTCCTCCTCACTGCAGGCAGACTGAATGAGCGAGGGTCGCGCATGTGCAGTGCCAATACATTTATTTTCAATGGAATGGCCAGAGATAGCCAAGTACAAATGCTCAGCTATTTCCCCCCAAGCTCAATGAAATGAATAGGGCAGCGGCAGCGCATCACCTGTCACAGCTAAATGAATTCTGACATCACTGCGGGTGGGAGAAGCATCTCTGCAGTGATAAAAGGGGGACATGGGACACCCGTTCTTGGGAATGTGGGGGACTCAGCTATGAGTCCCCTTCCAATAAGACTTTTAGTGTATCCTGTGGATAGGTGATAAAAGTGTGTTTTGATACAATTACAGATGAGCGAGCATACTTGATAAGGCAAACTACTCGAGCGAGTAGTGCCTTATTCGAGTATCTGCCCGCTCGTCTCTAAAGATTCGGCTGCCGGCGCGGGTGACAGGTAAGTTGTAGCGGTGAGTAGGGGGGGAGCGGGGGGGAGAGAGAGATCTCCCCTCCGTTCCTCCCCGCTCTCCCCCGCCGCTCCCCGCCCCCTGCCGGCAATCTTTAGAGACGAGCGGGCAGGTACTCGAATAAGGCACTACTCGCTCGAGTAGTTTGCCTTATCAAGTATGCTCGCTCATCTCTAGATACAATCCTTTTAATAATGATGAGTGAACATTCGAAAACTTCGGCTCAGCTGGGTTTGCAGAATTTTGGCAGAAAGTTCGGTTCAGTCCAAATTAGTTTGAACCACACTGGAACTTCACTAATACCCTTAATAATTGTGCATAACTTTGTCTAAGAGCCATGAAAGACCTATATAGCACTCTTAGGTCATCTATGACTGTATCTAAGTACTTTTGAGCAGTTTTTAAGGCAACGTTAATAAAGAAAAAGAAAAATGAAGAAAAAGGAAAAAAAATAGACAGAAGGAAAAAGAAGGAAGAACAAATAGTAGTAGAAGGAAAAAGATGGAAAAAAGAAGAAGTAGAAGAAGGAAAAGAAGATTCTTTACCCTCCTCTTTCCTTCTTTTTAAAAGAAGGAAAAGGAGAAGGGAAAAGAAAAAGAAGAATTTTAGCGAGTTTGTCTGAGCCAAACTGCCAAGTTTTGGGCCGAACTGAACTTTTGGCAAAGTTCAACAAGAAACAGGGTTTCTGCTTGAGTAGTATAGTCACTATTCATCCTATTAGTATAAGTGGTTTCAAAAGTTTGCTGTTAAGTTATTTCATTTTGTTAGCCATTAAATGTTATCATATTTACAAGATTACTTTGTTACTCTTTCTGAGAATAATCACATTAATTTGTAAGAGGTAGAAAGCTCTACGCGTCTCACAAAAAAAACCAAAAAACTATTTGGTTACACCAAGTAACAATGATTCACTTTCAAATTCCATATTCCAGTTATGTAAAACTTTGTTCTGGTCATCTAGATCCAAAACCACCTGGGTCATGAAAGGGATAATGTGGCCATACTGGTACAAGAACATTCCATAAAGCTTAAGAAATGGTATATAGTATACAGTGGATATAAAAAGTCTTCACATCCATGTTAAAATGCCATGTTTTATTCATGTTAAAAATCCAACAATGATTAATCATTCCGCTGTATTTCCCCTGTAATGTGACCCATGACCTGTACAATTCCATTGCCAACAAACTGAAATCTTTTAGGGTGGAAAAATAAAAATAACAAAACTAAAATAATTTGGGTGAATAAATATGCACACCCTAAAGCTAATAATTTGTTAATGTAGCCTTTGACTTTAGAACAGCATCTAGTCATTTGGGATAGGTGTCTATCAGCATGGCATATCTTGACTTGGCAACCTTTGCCCACTCTTCCTTGCAAAAGCGCTCCAAATCTGTCAGATTGCGAGGGTATCCTGTGTGTAGCGCCTTCTTCAGGTCTACTAACAGATCTTCAATAGGATTCAGATCTGGGCTTTGGCTGGGCCATTCCAAAATCTTGATCTTCTTTTGACGAAGCCATTTTTTTAGTGATTTGTAGGAATGCTTTGGGTTGTTGTCCTGCTGAAAAGTGAAATTCCTCTTCAGCTTCAGGTTTTAGCAGAGACCTGAAGATTTTGTGTCAAAATGGACTGATATTTGGAACTGTTCATAATTCCCTCCATCTTGACTAGAGCCCCAGTTTTAGCAGCAAAAATGCAGCCCCAGAGCATAATTCTGCCTCCACTATCTTCACTATGGGTATGGTGCTCTCTTGGTGATGCGCAGTTTTAGCTTTGTGCCAAACATACCTTTTTGAGTTATAGCCAAAAAGTTCAACCTTGGTCTCATCATACCATAAAATGTTCTCACTAGAGATGAGCGAGCTTGCTCGTTCAAAGCTGCTACTTGATCGAGTAGCAGTCTTATCGAGTAACTGTGTACTCGCCCGAGCAGCATGCGGGGGAGGGGGGGCGGTGGTGGCCAGTGGGGGGGTGGAGCGGGGGACGGCATGCTTCCTCCCGCTCTGCCCCGCCACATGCTGCTCGGGCGAGTACACAGTTACTCAATAAGATTGCTACCCGATCGAGTAGCAGCCTTAAACGAGCGTGCTCGCTCATCTCTAGTTCTCACACATAAATGTGGCAGATTTTCTGTAGGTTTGGGCAAAACATAGCCAGGCTTGGATGTTTTTCTTTGTTAGAAAAGGCTTCTGCTTTGCCCCCTACCCCACAGCCCAGACATATGAAGAATATGGGGGATGGTTGACACATGCAGTACACCAGTTCTGGCCAGGAACTCCTGCAGCTCCTTTAATGTTGCTGTAGGCCTCTTGGCAGCCTCCCAGACCAATTTTCTTTTTATCAGTTTTTGAGGGACGTCCAGTTCTTCGTAATGTCACTGTTATGCCAAATTCAATCCAATCTTTGCTGGCTGTCTTTACTGTGTTCCATGGTATATGTACTGCCTTGGAGATGTTTTGGTTACCGTCTCCTGACTGATACCTTTCAACAATCAGATCCCTTTGATGTGCTGTGAGATCTTTACGGACCAATTAAGAAAATGTCAGGAAAATCCTCCTAGAAGAGCTGAGCTTTATATGGGGTAATCAGAATCCCTGTAAATAATGGCAGCGGAGTACTGACTGCTAGTTCTCAGGAGTATAAATGTGATTGGCTAATTCTGAACACAACCACATCCCCGAATATAGGAGGGTGTGAACACTTATGCAGCCACGTAATTTTAGTTTTGTTATTTTTACTTTTCTACCTTAAAAAGATTTCAGTTTGTTTTCCAATGGAATTGTACAAATAACGGGTCGCATGAAAGGTGGAAAGAAATCTAAAATTATTCATCTTTGTTGGATTTTTTAACATGCAAAAAATATGGCATTTTAACCATGGTGTGTAGACTTTTTATATCCACTGTATACCTGCACCATATTCATGAAAACAGTCAGTGCTTTGACCGTGAAAAAAATGAGGTCTAAGTCATTGGAGGACGTGGAGGTAAAATATTTCAAGTGTCAGTGATGTAGTACAGAAAATTGCTTTCAAAGGTGATTTCATGAGCAACATGTCCCACATGTAACATTTTTATGTACATATCCCAATTTTCGTGGTTGTCCCATAACATGTTGTAAATCTCTGTCTGCGGTTAGTAACTGGAAGTTATCTAAATAGAAAGATAATAAGCTCATTGGAACCCAACTGGTTGAAAACCCTGATATGATAGCACAGGCGGAAAATGGCTCTGAAGGTTTTATTATTAGCAATGTGGAAATGGTCCAACATGGCTGGAATATTTAAAACTCCAATGCTTTACTCTAACTGCATAAAGATTATGATAAGTATTCCAATCCTATCAGTTCAGTTGTGTCCAACTCTTGGATACTCTGTAGGCCAGTCCCCTTCATGTTTCTCTATTCTCTACGGCCGCTTTCAATTGCCTGATATCCCTTGTCCTTCTTGATGGTGTCCAGTCAACGTGTCTTTTGTCTTCCCTGTTACCTAAGTGCTATGGGTTGGGGAAAGACCTAGCAACCTACTCCATGAAACCTTCATTATGAAACTCTATGATAAGTATACACAGATCATAAAAAAAAAAAGAACTGACCAACCCGGACTTAAAGGGTTGTCTGCTTTGGACAATTCCTTTTTGGTAGAAGGTTGCCCCAACAATTTGCTGATTACAGGTTGTGCTGCTGGGACCTCCAAGGATCAACTGTAATCTGCTTGTGAAGTTGGCAACACAGCTAATACATTTTATCTCCTCTAATACATTGTAGTAAATTCTAAGGACAGTAGATATATATGCTGAAGTTTTAGCTCACACAGGATCGTCTATGTTAGATGAAATTGTAGCAAATTCAAAGTATTGGATTTTTAACTAGTTTTCAGCCTCTGCTTTTAAGTATTTCTATCTTTAAAATGTGATGCAGATGAAAAAGTTGCAGAAGTTTTCATTACACAAATAAACTCTAATAATATATTTGAAAGGCGACCTTATTAGAGACTCTCATGAAGCAGTGCATCTATTGTCCTTTGACCTTCAGAACCACAGCGCTTCCTCGTGGCGTCCATTCACAGGTATAAGAAGACCCAAAGTGTGCCAAGAAAACATTCTTCACACCTTTATTTCACCTCCACCAACCAGAACTGTTGATACTCGACATGAAGGTTCATCTATTCATGATGCTTATGCCAAATTCTGAACCTGCTGCATCATCATGGTGCAACTGAAATCTAGATTCACCTGATCTGACCAGGCAATGTATTTCCATTGCACATTTATGCACTTTTTGTCTCCTTGGAGTCTCACCTGTCTAGTTCTTGTTACACAGTAATAGCACTGGGATTGGCCATCTACTATTATATAGCCCATTTATACTAAGGAACGACATGATGTATGTTTGGACACATTAGTTAGAGCTCTAGTGTTGGAGTACCTAATATTGTATTAGGTGGCGATTTGCTTCACTGTGCACTGCCTGTTCTTCAGAATGATTCTTGACATCCTCACCTGTCCTCTTTCGTTGACGTGCTGTTTACACCCATGGGATCCCCTTTTGCTGGATGCTTTTCCTCAATCACAAAATTCTTGGTATACTCTCAGTATCATTGCACAAAAAAACCCCACTTAAGCCATTTTCAGATGAACATATTGTAACAGAGTCTGTAATCACAGTCAACGTCTTCCCAGCAACATATGGCTGTGGGACGTGGACATTAAGGATAGCAGACAGAAGAAAAATGTACTCTTTTGAACTGTGGTCTTGGAGAAAACTTCTATGAATCCCCTGGACAACTAGGATCACCAACAAAGCTGTCCTGAACCGTATCAACCCGGAGTTGTCCCTGGAAGGCAACATCCCAAGACAGAGACGGACTTACTTTGGACACGAGATGAAGGCGAATTCGCTGGAAAGACAGATACTACTTGGAATGGTCAGCCGTAAAAGGAAACAGGGAAGACAAAAGACATGTTGGCTGGACACCATCAAGGACACAGGAACGGACATCAGGCAATTGAAAGCAGCCGTAGAGAAGCTTGAAGAGGACTGGCCTACAGAGTATCCAAGAGTTGGACACCACTGACCTGATAGAATGGGAATTAAAATATGAACATCAATATATTACTTGTTGGACTACAATTTACCACACTAAACAGCCCCCTAAGTGCCTTCACATAAGTGGACAAGTAAGGGGCTCTTATATTTAATTTTTTTCCTATTTTTGGAGAAAACGTGCCCATATACAGTCAATAGCGGTCTGTGCTCGTCTGATCCCGGGTGCATGAAGTGTTCATGTTTTATTTTTAGTTTTTGTTAATGAAAAAGCAGGAACAGATTGCAAAGAGAAAAGGCTAAATCTTTCCTCTTTTCCTTTGGAAGGACACACCATGACTAAATTCCAGTGTGTGAACTTTGTTTTAGCACGACAGAACAGTCATGAAATTAGATCCAATCGTGTCAATAGGAAAGTATTAATGTTTCACAACTGATGTAAAGCAGAGTAATAAATTACTATGGAACATGAAAATAAGTAATGTTTATGCAGCTGAAGGATTATACACTACATGTCATTTCCAATTCACACTAACATTACTGGTGTTGCTCCAATAACTTCTATGGGACATTGTAGAAAGAACAACCTCTGTCAAGATATTTATGAATTCATCGTAACTTCACAGACTACTTCTGCCTTTCCACTCAATTGACCTTTTCATATCTGGAAAAGCTGTAGCCCTGTTTTGGCGACATGTCATAAGAATAATCACCTTTATATAGCACATGCATATTACACATCACTTTTAGAGATGAGCGAACGTACTCGTTACGAGTACTTACTCACCCGAGCACCGCCATTTTCGAGTACAGCAGTACTCGCGCGTAAAGATTCGGGGGGCGCCGTGGCGGCACGGGGGGTAGCAGTGGGGAGTGGGGGGGAGAGGGAGAGAGAGAGGGCTCCCCCCTGTTCCCCGCTGCTACCCCCCGCACCGCCGCGGCTCTCCCTGCCCCCCGGCGCCCCCCGAATCTTTACGCCCGAGTACTGAAGTACTCGAAAATGGCGGTACTCGGGTGCGTAAGTACTCATTACGAGTACGTTCGCTCATCTCTAATCACTTTACATAATTTAGAACTGTTTAATGAACCAAGCCTGTCTCCAAGGAAATACTTATCATGTTTAACCAGAACAGACAATAGAACGATAAGACAGCTAACGACAACTGGGAACCAGGATGGGTTAAACAACGTACAAGGGGAATGGGAAAAACTAGATAACAGAGATCAGCAAGACATACACCATTGGGAATAATCCCTGTTCTAAATGGGAAGAGACCTGTCTAACAAGCGGAGCATCTGCCCTGCAAAAGGCCAACCCCTCTGACTGGAACCAAGGGGATACTATGAAAATCTCTGAAAAAAAGCCCTAACAAAAGAGAGACAAGAGAAAGGAAAAAAACTGAAGAAATTAGATAAGGAACCAGGAAAAGTAAGGAAAGGCGGGCAAAAATTGGGAAGACCTCACACCACAACCAAGAACCGCTGCTTAGGAAAATGCCCAACAGCATAGGGAAGCTAACCCAGGAATATTGGCAGAGAGCAGAAATACGAAAGTAAAATCAGCTTTCGTGGCCAAAAGTTGCCAGTTAAAATACCCTGACATAGACACTGGCAGGCTGGCAGACTCATCATGTCCGATGCTGACACTGTGACATCACACAGGACCCGAGCCTGTGTCCAGGAACTCTTGGCGGTATCTTGCAATAATTTAGGATAGCTGGGCATGTTATGCTAAACATGGTAACCAACATGGAATGGAACCCAGCACAAGCGTGATGAGTGACATATAAATGGGCTTCTTCCTTGTAAAACACAATCGCACAAAAAGGGAAACAACTAAATCAGAAAAACATCACATCTACTGTACTTATGTACATTTTTATATTTTAGTGAAATTATTCATAGCCGATCAATAGAATTTAGCCTTGAGTATTCAACATGCACAATCAACGTGTTTCGGAAACCCATGGGCCGATAGGGCATGTCACAACCATAACGTCTGACTAGGCATGTTCAGCCAAAAGCTTCACCAGGTCCAGTCCTTTATGAGGAAAACCTCAATGGAGAATGATATCTTCAGCTTATTCAGCAACATGCCAACACCTTTATTGAAGAATTACCCCTCGTACAGCTTTGTACTTTCAGCATAATGGTGCCTCAGCGCACCAACCGCAACCCATTTGAGAATGGCTAACTGATGCTTTAATAGGCCAAGTCATCACACGGCACTGGGGTGAGACTGTGTGACCTGCTTGTTCACCAGATCACACACCACTTAATTTTTACATCTGGGGTACGTTGAAGGAGACAGTTTATGCTACAGCAGTGAATGACATCATCACCCTGTATTTAAGAATAATAGATGCAGTTGGACAATTCACACCTGATGAATTGCTGCTGATCCAGCACTCTATATCAATACTTGTGTCCAATATTGAATTAACAATAGTGTACATTAATAGGACGGCATGGATCCACTACATGATGGTATAACGCACGGGTCCCTTGGGGCCCCAGAATATTGTTTTTAATTTTGTGTTGTGGCCCCTGTAAGAGATATAGCCTAAAAGCTAATTACAAAGTTGAAGAGTAGCATATGACAAGAAGAAATCCACTTTCCGCAACTCAATCAATCCGCGTTGAGAGTACCTGGAATGAACACAGGTCCAACAACAGCTCCACGCATGTATCGTAGCAGAAGGCCCCTTTAAGTACACTTTCCATACTTCAGTCATATCAGTGGTCCCACGGGGCTTAGATAGATGCAGAAAGCAGATTTCTGTTTCCCCATGCAACTCTTCAACTTTGCAATTGGGTTTTACTCTCTATCTCTTACAGGGGCCACAATAGAAAATTGAAATCCTCTAGGGACGCTATACCATCATGTAGCATATCCGTGCCTTCCTATTCAGGTACACTATTGTTATTTCAATATTGGACACCGATATTGAGTTATACACCAGTATCGGATCCGGCTTTTGACTACACCCTACATACATATTGCTTGATAACTCATGGTGTGGTATGATTTGGAAAAGGCATTACTACAGTGCACAAACTACCTGGGTTACAGTCATCATTCCTGCAGCACTGGTCATGTCGGGACATGGAAAATTAGTTATACTTTCATCAAGATATTTGGCGTCCAGTTTTCACTGCATATTACTGAAAACATTGCTAAATATAACACCTAATACCCCAAAACAAACAGCATCTTGTCATCAGGTCCATTGATCATTGAGCCGATGGACCTGATAACCTCGGAGGTCCCTTCCAACTCTACCATTCTATGATCCTATGATGAGAAAGTCATTTTTTGTGTTAATTTCAACTGTGTGCACAGAAATTCTTCAGACTTTTCTACATTTGATAATTATATTTCCGCCTTAACAAACTGAGTGACTAGCATGTGCATGTAATATTCTGCAATGGGCATGTGATATATACAAATTTCCAAGAAAACGTTTTATATCAGATAAGTTTATTCTCAAATCATGTGAAGGATAGCTTGACCTTTAGACAATGTGATGCTCATCCCAGTAGCTTGCTGTCTGGACATTCCTGTAGGACCCAGAAATTTGAATTTGACAAATCCATTTTCAGATTTCTACTAATGTCTATATTGACATGTGGTAGAGTTGTCAGTGATTTCTGGGACTGAAGATCAGTTCCATACTGAACATCTAAATGGGGTTGATTCATCGGCAAGCACATAGATTACTGCAAACCTCATTCACATGAATGGGACAGTCACAAAAATGTCTGCAATAAATCTGCCATGTATGAATATACCCTTAGGCCCCCTTCACACGGGTGGATTTGCGCACGCAAAACTAGCATTTGCAAATCACAGAGAATTGAACCCATTGATTTCAATAGTTTTGTTCACAAAGAGGTTTCTATCCTCTGCATTTGCGCACCCAAAGTCCACATAGAAGTTAATGGGAATGCGCAAATGTGCGCACAATACGTTAGGGGATGCGTGAAACACTGTGTAATTGCGCAGGGAAAAGGACACATATGTAACCGATTAGACTAATTAGCCATTTCAATACGTGAAATTTTTTTGGGGTGCGAACAATTGAACATGCTTGGCGGGCACAAAAAGTGCAGTAAATTACGCTGATGTGCGCGCAGAAAACAGCATTGCTTGTTCCAAAAATCTCTACGCTCTTGTGAACGGGGCCTTAAAGGGGTTACGCCAGGAAGAAAATGTTATCCTCGTCTGGTTAGTAAGTAGTATTTACCCAGGTTTAGCTTGAAGGTTCTCAGGTGCTCAGGCATATGGATGCCATAGAGTGGAATGTCCCGTTAAGGAAGGATCTCCCTCTATGGGTAGGAACTGACAACTGCTCCAGAAAAGAACCTCTCATTCAGACGGACTTTGAGCTGTGCTAGTACTACAAGAATGACCATTCATCTGAATTACAATGGAAACAGCGCTCAAATGTGTAGGACCTCTATGAGACTGGAGTGCTCCCAGAACTGGTTATGCTCACCATATGTGGTTGTGCAGAGTGCACAAGAACTAGTAGTGCCCTTGACACAGGGGCAGCCTTCTCAGTGCGGATTCCAATCAGGGACCTCGTATGTGGACAGTCAGAAGAAAGCGGAAAATGGACCTTGTATGTGGACGGTCAGAAGAACGCAGAAAATGAAGATATGCTGGCGCTGCTATGAACAATCAGAATTCAGAGATGTAGAGAGAATACTTTATTGGCGAAGCATTTCCGAGTCGCACCAACCACTTTCCCAAGCCAACTGGCTTAAGGGGTTGGTATGACCCAGAATCGCGTCGCCAATAAAGTGTCCTCTCTACAACTTTGCATTCTGATCGTTCATAACAGTGCCAGCATATCTCCATTCTCTGCTTTCTCCTGACCATTCATCTGAATGGCCATCATGCCATACTACATATCAGCTGCAGCAGCTTCCCCACAGTTTCAGTAGTTTACAAGAGTGCTGGGAGCAGGACCAGTTCTAGTTTTGATAGGAAACAATTTCGGGTACATATAAAGTATTGAATAACTTTTAGTATTTTTTTTTGCTTGGGAGCAATGGAACAAGCTATTACACTATTGTTTTATGTGATTTAGTTTAATAGCATTCATAGTTGGGTATAAATATTATGTTACCTTTATTCCACGGGTCATTACGATTATGACAACACTAAATATTTAGAGGTTTTATTATGTTTTACCACTTTTGCACAATATATTGGTCTCCCTCCTCCTCCCTCTGCACACACAATAAAAAAAGTGACTTCTGTAAATTCAGTATTCCTGACTCCACTTCAAATGGCTGTAACTCAGATACAACCAGACCTCCAGCCATTTAAAGCAGAAGCTCTGTTCATCTTAAACTGTAATGTCCTTTTCCTGCAGAAAGAACAAAGCTCGCCCCAAGCTGCGAGGGGGCGGGGTTAATGACCAACTAATTTTTCAGCTTTTTTCACCTCTCATTCCTTGAACCATAACGTTTTAATTTTTCCGTCGAAGTAGCGACTTGTATTTTTTTTATGATTTTGGAGTGCATCTAATGTATTGTACAGCTTCTATTAGCTTCTTTTTTTTTTTTTTTTTTTGAATTGGGGGAAAAAAATTCCGCCACAGTTTTTTGGATTTCATTTTATGGCATTCAGCGTGCAGAATAAATAATGCGATTCACTCATTCTTCATTGATCTAATTTTTAGGAAACAGCCAGGGGCTGAGCCTCATAGGGCACTGTAGATGGTATATCTGGAGGTTATCTTCAAGCCTCTGTGGGCCATAGCAACCCATGATCACATTACAGGGGTCCATTGGGTAGCCCCTCTCCTTTTTCAAGCTCTCTTATGCTGCGGTAGTATTGACTGCAACACGTAAAGTGTTAAACTGCTGGAATTGTCAATTTCTCCAGTTCATGCCATTACAGTTTAAGCCCTGCTATCATTAGGCAGCCGACCCCTGCTTCCCTTGATACAGGAAACCTATGCCAGGATTCTGATGCAGCGCCGTAAAAAGGCATAAGTATCACAATAAAGCACCTTAAAGGCCACCATAAAAAGGCCTATGGGCCGTCATTAAGGGGTTAAAGAGCTAGCAACCACAATGAGCGTTATCGCCAATGATGGCTGTTGTGGGCTGGTTCCAGTTGTCAAAGATGGCCAACACCCCTGTATAGAGCGAAATCGGCTGCTGAGCCCACTCTATATACTGACACCTGACATGTGCCATATATCCGCAGCGCATGTCGTAAAGGGGTTAAAGAACATCTGATAGCTAAATATACAGCCCCACTAGTGGACAAAACTGCACACAAATAATGTTGTACCATTTGGCTACTAGGAGTGCTGAAACAATACACCAGACACATTCATAAGGAAAGTGCTCCCTCCACCCCTCAGGGTGGTGACTGACAGGCTGCTGTGCATATGGTGCATAGAGAGCAGACTGTCAATCCTCGTCCTGAGGGGCAGAGGGAGCTGTAGGTCTGGCATTACAATATGTTTTACCCTTATGTTTCATATCTGAAGAAGGAACTCTCTGCTCTGTGGTCGGTTCAACCAAAAAAATATATTAATTAAGATCATACACTTCAGATAATTATCTATCAGTGCCGCTAACTTCCGAAAATCGTTTTTTGTGCATTATTATTCACAAACAGTCCGACTACTTATAAAGCACATTCAATGTACTATGTGGGCATGCAATAGAGAGCATCATACACATCATGGTCAGCAGCGACCTATTTATTGCCATTGTAATTATACTTCTGTGGAACACAAGGAAATGCGACGACTACTGGGAATACGTCCTCAGAGTGCAATGCTGGAGCGCTAAATTAAGCAGACCTCTGGAGCATTTAATGCGTCCCTTGCTGTGTTAGGAGCTGTTAAACATTTCCAGATAGCCAAGTTAATGGAAGTGCAAGGCAAGGACAGGATGACATTGTTATAGATAATTACTTACTGTTTTACAGGCCATTTTTGGAGGCCAATGTTGTGTACTCACTTTTAATGAGCACATTATAGGTTAATGCACCTTTAGCAAGATTCCTAATAAATACCTGGATTTCTGATAACTTTCTGGACATTTATTAGTTATTTTAAAGCCTTAAATAAAGTCTTTTATATACTACTTTAGAGAATAGTATGATGATGCAGATTACTAACATAAGTTATTATGTCCACTAATAAATGTGGAGGCTTAAAGGGGTATTAGCAGCTTAAATATTTATGGCTTATCCAAAGTATAGGCCATAAATGCCTGCCGATCTATTGGGAGAAAGGAGGGGGGGGGGGACTGGTGATGCAGTATGTGATATGTCATAAAATGTTAACGATGAAGATACCCCTTGGGTAATTTAGGTCACCGTGAAACATCTCCATACCAAAGTCTTTTGCAGCCAGCAATATAACGTAGAAGAGGAAAACAACCAAGTCTATCATGCTATACACTATCCTACCAAAAGTAATTGGACCCCTGGGCAAGAATCAAAAGTAGTATTAATTTCCATATGTTTATACTTAGTGGGGCTCTTTGGCCGTAATGACATTGGTCACTCTCCATGACATACTTTCTACTAACGTCTGATAGATTCCAGCTAGTATTTCCCTCCATTCATCCTGCAAACATCTAGCGAGTTCTCTCAAAGAAGATGGATGCTCTTCATAGCTCCTAACCCAACATTCCAGTTTGTGCGAAAGATGTTCAGCAGGCTTCGAGGGGGAATCTTTATAGGCCGGTCCAATCATGGAACATCTATATCCTCCAGAAATGTTGGATTTGTGACAAGGCGCGTTGTCTTGTTGGAAGTATTGCCAGTCCCAGAGTATTACCACATTGTCAGCAGTACATTATTGTCTACAATGTCAGGGTACACCTTCGTTTTCATGGTTCTTGTCAGTACAACCAATGGACCAAGACCATGCCCCATAACACATCCCCAGAGCACAACAGAACCTCTGCCATACACAAATATTGGCAAAAGGCGTTCCCCAGGCATCCGCCACATGCAGGTATGTCCATCTTCTTTGATTGCTCACCCGTTCAATGACGACACTCCTTGCACCACTGTGGATGGGCCAATGCATTGTGCTTTGTGAATGATGGCTTAAGGCCAATTTACACTGAAAGATAATCGCTCAAAAATCGTTTTGAGCGATCATTTTTGCATAACTCTAAGTAGCTAATTAGTTACTTAAGAGTTAATGCAGGCAGAGCGGGATTCTGCTGTGATAGCTCTAAGAACAAAGCACCTGTTTTGAATATGCAAACAGCTGCATTGTTCTCCGAGCTTCCAGCTGGTATCCTGTTGAGAACTGCCAGTGGGATACCAGCTGAAAGAATGCTATCAGCGCCTCCCTAAATGGACCTTTAGGAATAATCTGTATAACCAATTTAAACAATGGCTGACACCTCCAAGGGTCTGCATTTTATGTAGCATGATTTAGGACTTGTGATATGCTAATAAGACATGATCCCTTCGACTGATAAGGAAGGGGGGGGGGGGGCTGTGAAAAAATTTTGGTAGAATACCATGTGTAGCCAGGCTCAATTTGTCACACAGCACAACAATTGACTTTGCATATAGCCACTGTTCTCTTAGGCCTCAGTCACACGGGCGCATCGGCACCCGTACACCGGTGCCGATGCGCCCGTGTGACTGACACCAGCAGACGGCCGTCTCTCTGCAGCGCTGGAGGAAAGAACATGTGACCGGCTCCATTGCCGGTCATGTGTTCTTTTGTCCGGCGCTGCAGAGAGACGGCCGTCTCCTTCCTGCAGTCACACGGGCGCATCGGCGCCGGTGTACTGGTGCCGATGCGCCCGTGTGACTGAAGCCTTAATTGGACATCTAGAAAATGATTGGTGGCCAATTGGTTACCCGAGTGTTTTAATTTTCACATTTGTTCTTGTACAAAATGACCTCTATGGGTAGAGTATTGTAATATAAAAGGATATTGAGGAGGAAGCTTACTGATATATTACTGTTTTCTGTAAATACAAAATCTCATTTTGGTAAAATAAGCAGATGACACTGTGTGCTGCTTCTGCAACCCTTCGCATTCAGCTGTAATCTGTAGGGAATTTGACAGCAAGGTTTCCATTTCCTCACAGCCCCACCACAAGAGAAATTGAGCTCTCACTGGTATATCGAGGGATCGAGTCTTATCATCTGACTGTGGGCTTATCAGCTATAATCCGTATTCTTCATGACGAGACACCCAAGTATATGGAGCCTGAATAATTATACTGGCTACATAGAAGTTTCTACTCGGGGCTGTTTCCATGCTTTGCACTATATGTTGGCAAATAGACAAACTCTGGCATCTCTCCCCGATGAACTGGAGCTATTGCATTGCCCTAGGGAAATGTTTCAAAGAGGTGATTGATGTATAAAGTTTTTTTCCTTTTTGAGTTACGCATCAAATAGAGAAGACAGAATGCAATTGCAAATGGATCTGGATAAATTGGTGGCAAATGAAGTTTAACATTGATAAATGTAAGGTTATATACATGGGCAAAGGAAATACATGTCACCATTACATACTGAGGCCGCGGTCAGAGACGCGTAAAAAAACACTCGTCTGACCGTGGCCTAAATGGGAAACAACTGGGTAACACTGATGTGGAAAAGGACTTGGGGATTGTAGTTAACGGTAAGCTTAATTGGAGCAACCAGGGTCAGACACCTGCTGCCAAGGCAGATAGGATCATCGGGGGCATCAAAAGAGGTCTAGGGGCACATGACGGGAACATTGTTCTTCCTCTGCACAAGTCACTGGTCAGACCACACATGGGATATTGTGGACAGTTTTGGGCACCAGTACTCAAGAACGACATATCAGAGCTTGAGCGGATACAAAGGTGGGCAACTAATGTAATAAAGGGAATGGGTAGACTACAATACAATTACTTATTTTAGAAAATAGACGGCTGAGGGGCGACCTAATAACTATGTATAAATATATCAGGGGGACAATACAGGGATTTCTTCCACCATCCACTTATGCCCAGGAATTTGACTGTAACAAGGAGGCATCTTCTACGTCTAGAGGAAAGAAGGTTTCTACACCAACATAGAAGGGAGTTCTTACTGTAAGAGCAGTGAGACTGTAGAACCTTCTGCCTCAGGATGTGGTGATGATGAATTCGATAAAAGAGTACAAGAGGGGTCGGTGATCCGGGGATTATTCCGATTGCCAGATTGGAGTCAGGAAGGAAATTTTTCCCTCAAATGAAGGAAATTGGCTTCTACCTCATTGGTGTTTTTTTGCATTCTTCTGGATCAGCATTTGAGGGAGGGGGTTAATAGGCTAAATTAGATGGGCAGGGAAAAATTATGTACAATTTTTGAACTCAAAAACTTTTTGACTATCTCCTTTAGCATCACCCACTTCATTCAGAATATAAAATCAAGACTTGATACCAATGAATCATTAAATGAAGCAGAAATGAAAATAGGTGAAGCTTAAAATGAGTTTAAATAAATCTTGCTTTTTGTATAGCGCCAATTTATTCCGTAGCGCTTTCAAGAAATTTACTTATTACCCCCCAACAAGCTGGGTACTCATTTTATCAACCTCAGAAGGATGGAAGGCTGAGTTAACCTTGAGCCGGCTACCTGAACCACGCGGGGATTGAACATGCAGCCTTCAGGTCGTGAGCGAGAGCTTTAAGACTGCATTTCTATGGTGTTGGCACTCTGTGACACACGGGGCATGGGTGCATTTCTGTGGCCAGACCATAATCAGCTTTATCAGAATATCTCCATCCTTAAAATTTTAACCTGATGAAGGGCCCTATGTGTGAAACGTTGCCTATTATTTTTTTTTACATTTCCTATAACAAGCTTTACAAACACAGATTTTTTTTTTGTTTACCTAGTTTAAATAAAGGAAATAAATATATCATATAAGAATGAATGTCAGAAATGATTTCGCCAAAACATTTTGTACATTGACCTGAAATATCCTGTTTATATATCAAAATATGTCTGTAGTCCATAGTAACTACCTACATCTGGTGAGAGAATAGACAAAAACTTCAACTACATATTCTGAAAACTCCCTACGCCTAATCCGCACATGTACTACCTGGCAATATATCTCAGTCATCTGTCACTGGAAGGGACTAGAGAAATAGAGTGCAGATTATGTAGAGATTATCAGTCTCTGGAAATGTCATTCCGCTCAGTTTGATCCATAACGCAATATGGGCATTATTCATATGGTCACTTGTTGTCAAAATGTACTTGAAGCACATAATAATCATATATGGTATTAAATACAATCATTGATTAATTTCATCGGAGACGCAACTCGTAAAAAAATAAGTAATGTAGTAATTGGCATAGTGTTAATAGTATTAGAAAATGGGTCAATAGCAGATTATAGGGAAAATCCAGCCTGCATGATCTTCTGATATGTCAAACACATGTATGAGAAGATTACATTGGTGAAGTCTGTGATCTTGGACTACCAGTGATGAAAGGACTCCATAGATAGCTGCAATCTCAGACATTGATCCAAAAGGCCTTTAGCATGTAATACGATAGAAACAAAGATGACTGTGTAATTAAAAGAGGGAAAGCATATGTTCTAAATGGATAGAGGGTGGACTCTTAGAAGAACTTCCTCTAAGAATGGCCCAATGACTCTCAGACTGACACTTGGATATGGTAAGATAAGGGGTATTATGAATATAAAGAATAAATCAAAAGGGCTGGTATGGTAAAACGAAGGGGTCCAAGCAAAAACTCTAGGTAGTATATTTACAACGGGTGGATGCCCGGCTGCACAACTGGTAATCACATTAATATGACTGCTTGGACTTCATGCTGGGATGTTCTTTCACTGCTGGCAATCACGCCAAAACTCAACAAGCAGTCTTTCCAATTTATGGCTCTGGTTAAAAATAACAGCTGTGGCGGTGGCTCTTCATCATCTGGGTTCACTTGGGCCTTTGCACTTAAAGGGTTATTCTGGCTATGGATGCTTTTTCAAGTTTTCACCCACTCACTCGGGTGAAAACTGATAGATCAGTGGGAGTCCAACCACTAGGATCCCATTGATCCCAAGAAAGAGGATCCCACAGTGAGAAGAAGATTGAATGGAGTGTACGCCACACAAGCGCAATGCTGCTCCATTCATTTCCAATGGGACAGAGCACTTGGCTATTTTCGCCTGCCACATTAAAATGAATGCAATGATGTGTGTGCAAATGCAACTGGGCTGCATTCACTGGCGCCACTGCGGGTGAGAGAAGTGAGGTAGATGGGGAGAAAGGGACCACTGTTCTTGGCATCGGTGGGGGTCACAGTAGTCGGGTCCACACCGATCTATCAGTTTTCACCCATCCAGTGAAAACTTTTACTAAATGTTTTGTAACCGGAATTCTCCTTCAAGCTTGTTCCACAGCTCTGGTGCTTGTACTTGGTCTTAAACTTTTGCTCTCTACTTCAACAGAGTGACTCTCTTCAGGGTTTATCCTACAATGTCTCTGGACTTCTGCAGTCTGCATTGTGTCCTTTTACAACTATCACTGTGCCAACCAATGAAGGGACTTTTCTATATAACCTATGGAAGAGGTGGGCAGCGTGACCGGGCAATACAATGCCTCAGTGACTATGGCATTCCTATAGTAAAACTCCATTCGTTCGCCACCTAGCCAACACGTACCGCCACCTTAAAATGCCGTTTGTACTTGTAAATCACATTTTAACATGTGCAAATAAAATGTAGTGTAGCAAATTGTATAGAGGCATTTTACACCACTTTAGGATAAGCGAAGTATTGTGAACACATGTACACGTGCCCAAGTTTTGAGTAATGACCACACCTGAGTGGCTTGGGGGGAACTTTATAGATAGAGAAGTCAGTTTTCTGGCATGGGATGCTGTTTTTGACACATGGTTATGATATACTACACGGTCCCAGTTTAATTCTTCATCATTTGTAATTACAATCAGTGTCCGTCTTCCACTGCTAGGTTTTTTTTTTGTATTTTTAATGCAGCATTAAAATGTACAAGTTAAAATTTCTTGAGCTGTAACTGATCTTGGGTTCCACTTACATGTTTAAATTAGCAATTATTTTAATCAGCTCCAGCGCATATTCCTTTTAACTTTGTTTAAACTGTCTGCACTGAACCAGAGAGAATTTTTGGTGTCAAACCTAGGGCTAGTTACACACAGAAGCCTTTGAAGATGGAAATCAATGCCGGTTCCTTTTTTTTTCTGCTTAAAGTACGCCTATATGATTACAACCATGAATTCTGCCTTTATTTTCAGCCCCAGCTTCTAGATGCAAAGCCTGCTGCAAATAATAAGCTAAAGATATTTGTTGGCTTTCTTCTAACAAGAGCGAAGTCTGCAGCCATCTACGCTGACATCATGTATAAAGTTACATAAAATGAATAAATCTGTATGCTAAGCAGTTGTTCATAAAAAATCTGCAAGGAGAGTAACAGTCTCTGGTATCACATCCTTTTCAAGGATCTGAATCCCTGAATCCTGATAAAAATGTCAGCTGTTCACCTCCTCCCTTAAAGGGGCTCTGTCAGCAAAACCCCTATTTTAGCTGTGCCCTACATAGCTGTACATTCTAACCTGTTGAAAGAAAACTGTTAAAAAACAAAATAAACTCACCTAATCCCGTTGTATTTCTTCCCTCCCTTGTTTACCTGCCGCGGGACGGGTCATCTCCCATTGGCTCCTGCGTGCTGACGCCAACCTGGCCGTGTCTAACCTCTGACGTCCTTGGAGAGTCAATGGCGAGTGCGCAAGCACGCCGGGAAGGGGGATGCATGTGCACTCGTCTCCAAGGATGTCAGAGGTTAGATGGGGTCAGGCCAATCAGTGGGCGACGCGTCACTTGTAACGCATCGACTACTGACCCAGGCAGCAGTACTTGCCGTCCAGCAGTAGTCGAAGCAGAGACGGAAGCTGGAACTTTGCCAGCTTCTGCACTGCGATAGATAGGCTGCCGGAAGGACATCAGTAGAGCAGCAGGTTCCTGGTGAACAGCCCGGTAAGACACAGGTGAATATAAATTTTTTTATTTTGCCAACAGAACTCATTTACACAACTGTATTATGGAATTTTGTTCAGATCCATAATAGAGCTTCCAAAGCCACTATCCTATCAAAAGTAAACTGGACACCTGAGCAAGAATAAAAGTAGTATCAATTTATATACGCGGGGATATTGACATTGGATACTCTCCATGGGATACTTTCTACTAATGCCTGATTCACTTCAGCTGGTATTTTCCTTCATCCATCCAGCAGACATCTAGCGAGTTCTCTCATAGAAGATGGACACTTGTCATATTTTCTGACTCAACGCTCCAGTTCATCCCAAAGAGGGTTTGGGTCGTGACTGTGTGCAGCCAGTCCAATCATGGAACATTCATATCCTCAAAACAATGTTAAACAGCATTGGATTTTTGCGACGCGCAAACATGGGGGATTGCAAGATGGATGTCACGGGTGACTCTGCAATCTCTCCCGGCAAAGGTGTCCTACTCGCTCGCAGCACAGCGGCACAAAATACACCTAAATTTCTTGTGATGATAAACGGTGGTTTGTCACATGATGATAGCACTTCATCCAGGACTACGGTAGTCAATGGCGGAAATAATTTGACATGAGTCCTGGTAGCTGTTTTGGTTAGCAAACCGGAAGTGCACCGTTTACTTCAGCTTTTAACATAGTTGATAAACTGTACAATTAACAGTGGCAGCCTTGCAGGATAATAGCAGAGCAAACGGTTATGCAGTTGATTTACTTATAAGCACAGTTTTCTCTTCAATGCTCTCTCTCTCTATTTGAATTTTGAAGGTTACCCAGTATGAATTTCTACAAGCCTAGTTATCTGTTGGACTTACTGGAAGTAGACTATGCAGATGTTGGAGTGAGAGTTAAGATGGCCACTTTACTATCCCTCTCTTTGACTACACCAGGTTTTGTGCAATTCACTGTTTTAGTGGAATGGCTTTGGCTTTACTCCTCCTCACTTCTGATAAGACTAGGCAGCTGGTGAATCCTGGCTTCTCTGAAGAAAACACGAGTTGTAGCTGTTTGCTCAGCAAACCTCCTCCCTGCATGACCTCCTCCTTCGACTGCCTAAGCAGACTCTCCTCTAACTCCTCCTTTACTTCCTGTCTTATTCCCGCACAGTCTCTCCTCTCCTCCCCCTCAGCATAATGGCTCACTGTGTAGTTTCCCACTCTGAGCTCTTACCACAACCCTTGACCAATCAGTGAAGGCATGACATGCAGCCAACAAGCAGCCAGCTGTTGCCAAGCTCTAAGCTTCAAGCTTAGGAAGAAGGGGGAAAACAAGGTTTCTCCGACATATGGCACTTTCTATGTCTCCTGAAAGCACATAGCAAAGTGTGACAGGACTATGAACATGTGGCTATTCTGGAGGGCCTTCTGGGCCACTACACATTGTCTTGTTGGAAGTATGGTTATCCATTCCCAGAGTATTGCCACATTGTCGGAATCACATTATTGTCTATAATGTCAAGAAACACCACCGTGTACATGGTTCTTATCATTTCAACCAACGGACTGAGACCATGCCACATAAAACATCCTCAGGCCATAACTGAATCCCCGCCAAACCTAACTGTTAACACAACATACTGAGGCAAAAAGCATTCTCCAGGCTCCTCCCCACCCAGGTACATCCATCTGATTTTGAAGATGGAGTAGTGTGGTTTATCACTCCATAAAATGTTCTTCCATTGCTCAGCTGTCCAATGACAACGCTCCATGCACCATTGTAGATAGGCCGATGCATCTTCTTTGATAGAACTTGCCAGATGTTTGCGGAATGAATGGTGGGAATATACCAGTAGAAAGTATGTCATGGAGAGTATCCAATGTCATTAGGGCCAAAGAAGGCCCATTAATATTAACATATATAAATAAATGTTACTTTTGATTCTTGCTCAGGTGTCCAATCACTTTTGGTAGGATAGTGTAAGCACCTGAGCTGTCCACCTCTATACATCTCCAATTTTGATCTGTGCTTAAAAGGGTTCTGGGGCCCCAAAAAATATAGGATTCCAGTACAGGAAAAATAAAACTAAAGCTATGACTGACATCACCTGATCTCCCGCTACTCCCATTATGCCAGTGCCCAGTCCGCCACTGGTCTTGACTTTGGGCTGCAGCAGCAATGACATCCTGACAACAAGATATGTGACCACTGCAGTCAATCACTGCTCGAAGTGAGCCAGAAGGGACTGCTCAATGGAAGAATAGGGGAATAGGTGGATCCGGTGAGGACAGTATGGTTTCTTTTTTGTTTCTCCTGCCCTCTTGTATGATCTTCTTTCTGCCCAGATAACCCATTTAATGGATTTTAATTTAAAGCTGTGTTTAATGGAAAAAAAATGTGGCAGGTTTCATCAGACTTCGTATGCATGCAGGGATTTTCCTGTAAAGCAGCTGTGCAGGCTTTGTATAATGCTATAGAAGCTCGGTGCGCAGGTCTCTGCTGTATACATGAGCCCTAAGGGTTTACTCACAGCCTCCTTTTTTGCTACGCTTTTTGAGTGATTTATTTTTCTAAGTATCAATGCATTATTTTCCTGCAGGCGTACAGAATTGTGGCACATATGAACACAGCCTAAAACTACACCAAGATCAAGCTCTGGGCACCAGACGGTATCTTTTGTATGTTGAATGACAATGCAAAATAACCACAAGGGAATAAACAATGCAAAGAGAAAACATACAGCATACCAAAATGAATTAAATATAGGTGTATGTTACCTGAGGCTGAAAGCAAATAGCAAACATATGCTGTATATGGTCTTTGTAGTACACTATATGTCAATAGTGAATCCGTGAAACGTAACTGCAATACTGCTAAACGTACTATGTAAATAATTGGAGTTCTTAGCGTAAATCCTTATCAAATAGTGAGAGCCCATCTGCCCGCAACAAGACGACTTCATCAAAAGGGACCCTAATATTCAAACTCACCTTTCTTTGTGCCCATGTATACACTTGCCATTGGCAATTCAATTCCATGCATTCACCATTGGCACACTAATGAATATGCCTGCCACAAGTGGATAGACATCATGCAATATCATATGTAAGGTGCTAATGAACATCAACCCAAATACTAAGCTACAATTACAAAGGGAGACCTTGATGTACACTCTTTGTCTCCCTTTGGAATTATAGTGATTCCTTGCAAAACTCGGCATGCAGTTACATCTCAGGCAGATATACAAATTATTAGAGTTGTGCGTGATTAGATGAACGGTCTTGCCACCATAAAAGCGGTTCCACCCTTGGTCTATAAAAAGGCTCTGAGAGGCTACTTGTGTATAGTGACCTCTTTTTCTGCTTGTGTAGAGCTTGTTGACCACTAGACACCTCTATGACTCAATCAATGAGATTTCGCCCAGTTACCAGAGTTTTAGGGGGGTGGGCATTATTGGAATGTGAGAAGTTGGATGGTCGTATGGATGAATTACCTGCCATCTGGGCTATTCTGACCAGATCATCAGTAGAGAGGATAGTCTAATCATCCAACAAGCACAGGCAGCTCAAACCATTTCGTTATCTGCCACCCAGAGACAGGTGACACATCATTATAGTCCCCTGTCTGTTAGAACCATTTCCACGTGCTTAGCTGAAGGACATTTGGTCTCACTGTGCCCATTACATGTACTGCCTCTGACACCAACCATCACCTCCGTTTGCAATGGGGTCATGAACAACGAAACTAGACTGCTATCGAGAGGAATAGGGTTACCTTCAGCAGTATATGCAGGTTTCATTTTGGCTCTAACAATGATCATGTTCATGTTTGGAAACCTAGGGGTGAGCACTGAAGTCCTGCCTTTGCTGTGAAATAGCACACTGCCTCCACTGCTGGTATGATGGTCTGGGGAACCATTACATACAACAGCTGGTCACCCCTATTAGTGGTACGAGGGACAATGGCAGCTCAGCGATATGTTCATGACATCCTGCAGCCACATGTGTTCCTCTCAAAGAGGCAATTTCCAGCAGGATAATGCTCGACCGCACACAACAAGGGTGTCACAGGAATGCCTCCACAATACTGCCACGCTTCAGTGGCCTGCTTGGTCGGCGCATTTATCGCCAATAGAACATGTATGGAACCATCTGGGATACCAACTTCAACATCCTACAAGTTAGCACGATCTAGAGGCTCAGTTCCAGCAAGTATGGAGCAATATTCCACATACATATTAACCTGTATGCCTCCATGGATACATCATGCATCCAAGCTATAGGTGGTACAACAGGGTCTTAGAGCCTCCATGCCCACCTGTATCACATCTTGTATCCAAGATAGACGAGCTACAACAGGGTTCTAGAGCCTCCATGCCTACTCGTATCATATCTTACATCCACGCTAGAGGCAGTACAACAGGGTACTAGAGCCTCCATGCCCGCCCGTATCACATCTTGTATCCAAGCTAAAGGCAGTACAACAGGGTACTAGAGCCTCCATGGCCGCCTGTATCACATCGTGTATCCAAGCAAAAGGTGGTACAATAGGGTACTAGAGCCTCTATACCCGCCTGTATCACATCTTGTATCCAAGCTAAGGGCAGTACAACAGGGTACTAGAGCCTCCATGCCTGCCTGAATCACATCTTGTATCCAAGCTAAAGGCGGTACAACAGGGTACTAGAGCCTCTATACCCGCCTGTATCACATCTTGTATCCAAGATAGAGGCAGTACAACAGGGTACTAGAGTCTCCATGTCCGCCAGTATCACATCTTGTATCCAAGCTAGAGGCAGTACAACAGGGTACTAGAGTCTCCATGTCCGCCAGTATCACATCTTGTATCCAAGCTAGAGGCAGTACAACAGGGTGCTAGAACCTCCATGCCTGCCCCTATCACATCTTGTATACAAGCTAGAGGCAGTACAACAGGGTACTAGAGTCTCCAGCCCACCCGTATCACATTTTGCATGCAAGCTAAAGGCAATACAGCAGAGTACTTTTGCTCTGACATTGTAATCACTTATATCATTATAATCTCACAGGGAAGTTTCATTTGATTCCGACAACTCTTTCTACGGGAGGGATTATTTTTGACAAAAAGTGTAGATTTATGCTTTAGAGGGAAGTAGTGTTTTTATTTTGTAACTTGAAAAAAAAAGAAAAAACCCTAAACATCGCATACAATTGACGGTGTGTTAAGTAATATAAACAATTTATTACAGTGATACAAGACCAGTAAAACTTTGAACATTAATCATCAATAAGGCCAAATCTCTGCATAAAATAATGTATTTTTCAAGATGTGATGATGAATTCAGCCTCAATATATGTATGTGACAATTTTGTCAGTGCTAAAAGATCAAAAGATAGATGAAAGCAGTACAAAGCAGAGCTGGGGAGGAGTATCATCCTGCTTCACCTAGCAAAGCGGCTAAGTGCTTTATTGTTTGGTAGCGAGCACTAGATATGGTATGCCATATTAAAATGCAGCAGTGCCTATGAAAAGTCCATCTGATAAGTACAGCTGTGCATAACCTAAAACTGTGATCTACAGGACCACCCACATCAAAGCACTGAACCGCATTGTACCTTCATAGAAACAAAGATGACTGACGGTTCCAAGCTTTTATTTCTTTCCCCTCTTGTCTTAAACATTATCCTTTGTGTTGTAAGAACTCCAGGTCTTGATTGAAAGAGGTAAAGTCATTGGTGTGACAAAAATAAGCTTGAGGAACAGGAGAGAAGATAAGAGCATGGAAATAGTTAAAGGGGTTGTCTCGAGGAAGCAGTGAATTTTTTTTTTCCCTGTCCCCCTTATTAAGCATACATTACTAAGCCCCCCTGTAAATGACTTTTCTAGCCGGTTTCCACTTACAGTTCCAGCGTTTCAGCAACTTATAAAAATTTTCCCAAGATGGCCGCCGGCTTTTTTCCCGTCGCTTGCTGTAGCCCGACGTGCGTGCTCCCGAGACGCTACCAGCTGTGTCTCCCTGACAACCAGACGCCCCGCAGCCGCCGACCGGACCCCTGGATTGAACGCGGCCGACCACGGCACACAGTCACCCACTGCCAGGCAGCAGGTAACCGGCGCTAGACCCCTGACAACAGACGAAGGCCCCCCTGGCCCAACGGCAGTCCCCCCGGCCCAGCGGCAGTCCCCCCGGCCCAGCGGCAGTCTCTCCGGCCCAGCGGCAGACCCCCCGGCCCAGCGGCAGCCCCCCCCGGCCCAGCGACAGACCCCCCCGGCCCAGCGGCAGCCCCCCCCCCGGCCCAGCGGCAGACCCCCTGGCCCATCACTTACCTGGGCGGCAGGACGGCAGGACGGCGGGACAGCTGGGCGGCTTCTCGGGACAGCTGGGCGGCTTCTCGGGACAGCTGGGCGACTCCTCGGGACAGCTGGGCGGCTCAAGTTTCTGCACCTTCCTCTAAGAGAGGATAGTACAGAATGGCCGCTCCAGAGCGCTCCCGAGAAGTGACAGCTCGTCTGCGCATGCGCAGAAGAGCTGTAGCAGCTAGCAGGCTGAAGCGGCTCGTGCTGAGAGCAGAAGACCGGACTGCGCAAGCGCGTCTAAAAAAGCAAGCTGCCAGCGAATTTAGACGGAACCATGGAGACGAGGACGCTAGCAACGGAGCAGGTAAGTGAATAACTTCTGTATGGCTCATATTTAATGCACGATGTATATTACAAAGTGCATTAATATGGCCATACAGAAGTGTATAACCCCACTTGATTTCGCAAGACAACCCCTTTAAATATTCCATATAATATATACCTATTTGGCCTTTTTGAAGACAGACAAGTTTATTTAGCCTGATTTAAAGGGGCTGTCCAGATGGGACTCCAAACAGAACTACTGAGATAGATCTGAACGAAACCTTAGTTTAATCAAAACTTTTTAATTCCTGCTCGTCACTTGAAGACAAATTTAAAGCAAGTGATATAGGGCTGAGGAACATTTCTGAACACTAGCAGTGTTGAGTGAACTGAAACACTCGAACTGTGTTTCAAGTTGAGCTTCTTTGAAAGTTTGGTTTGGCACAAAAACGAACCATTTCAACTTGACCAAACCCACTAAAATGGCTGCTTCTTCCTCTTCATTTTTCCTTGCCCTCTTCCTTATCTTCTTCTTACTATTCCTTTTTCCTCTTAGAATCATAGACTTGTAATGTTGGAAGGGACCTGCAGGGTCATCAGGTCCAACCCCCTGCTCAATGCAGGATTCATTAAATCATCCCAAACAGACATCTAGACAGATATCTAATCTGTGTCTCCTCCCTTTCAGTTTCATCCCATTACTTCTAGTCATTTATTGGGCAAATGAGAATAGGGCTGATCCCTCTGCACTGTGAAAGCCCTTCTGTATTTGTAGACAGCTATTAAGTCTCTTTTCAGCCTTCTTTTTTGAAAGCTAAACATTCCCAGATCCTTTAACCATCCCTTATAAGATATGGTTTGCAGACTGCTTACTATTTCGGTAACTCTTCTCTGAACTTGCTCCAGTTTGTCAATGCCTTTTTAAAATTGGGGTGCCAAGAACTGGACACAGTATTCCAGATGAGGTCTGATCAAGAAGGAGTAGAGGTGGATAATTACCTCATGTAATCTAGACTCTATGCTTCTCTTAATACAACCCAGGATTGTGTTTGCCTCTTTTGCTACTGCATCACACTGTTGATTCATGTTCAGTCTGTGATTTATTAGTATACCAAAATCTTTTTTCAAGTCATGTGCTGCAGCTTAACTGAGTTCCTCCCACTCTGTATGTGATTTTTTCATTTTTCTTGCCTAGATGTAGTACTTTGCATTTCTTCTTGTTAAACAAGTTTACAAGGGCAATAGGGTCCCAGTTAGACCTATGGAAAGTTTACCACTAGGACCTTCCAAACTGATAAAATTAAAAAATACCTTTTATTAAATTATTTAAAAGAAAAGAAGAACAAAACACACACAAACAATCACAAGAGGAGTTATGATGTAAATAGACACCTATAACTGGTAATCAGAAGGATGTTCGAAACGTAAATTTTACGCTCGACTTGTAGAGCAAAAACACTTGCCACTCGTGTAATATGAACAATGACAGATTAGAGTCATACGATAAGACTCTATTGATGTAAATCATTGATCATAGTCCAAGTGAAGGTGATTCAGTCTAATAAGAGGACGAATCCCATACTTGGTCAGGTATAACACCGTGCGTCAAAGGATGGAAATGACTAGCACGTGAAAAAATTAGCTCATCAAGAGCGCGTCACCCAACGCGTTTCCCCCACCTAGTGGGTTTTTCAGGGGTTACAGTACGCTAATCCCAACTGATGTGTCAGGTCGTGGCCAAAGTCTACTTATGGAGACCACATAGACGTCCCGAATATAGAAGGCACGCTAGTGGTTGCCAAAAAATGGTCTGTTTGCGTCCATTTACGGATGCTATGCACCGAAAAGATAAAAGGTGCGTTGTAGGTAAAAACAGACCAAAAAAATAATTGACCTTAAGCGTGACAAAAAAAAGTTTTTTCTTTGTCACCACTGTGGTCATAAAAAGAGCATAACTACCCTCTTAGTACAAGAAAAGGGCAGGGAGATATATCCCAAGCCCTAAAGCTGTTAGATAGAAACACGATCTGCAGTCCCTATGGTCCTAAAGATAGAACAAAACTACCTAGCAGATATAAACTAACTTAGGTTGCTAGATACATGGATAAGTGCAACCAAAGTAAGTAGTAACGGGGAACTCGCCCCTAAATCAGGACCCAAAACTGAAATCAAATAAAAGAAAGAAACGGCGGCATGTCAGTCCTTGTGGTGGAGTGACAGCATTGTTAAACACAATTCTGTTAGTCACTGCCCACTGTTCAAGCTTGTCCAGATCTTCTCCAGCAATCGCTCCAAGCTTTGTATCATCAGCAATTCGATCAGTTTACCCTCAATTCCCTCCGCGAGATCATTTATAAAAATGTTGAACAACACCAGGCCCAGGACAGAGCCTTGTGTTACCACACTTGAGACATTCTTAAACTGGATATGCAGCCATTTATGACCACTCTACGAGTACCGTTCTTAATCCACTGAACAGTTGCCTTGTCAATGCGATATTTGGTCATTTTTTCAATAAGGATGGTATGAGATACTTTGTCAAATGCTTTACTAAAGTCAAGATATACTATATCCACCGCATTTCCCTGATCAACTCAGTCTGTGATTTTTCCTCTTCTTCTTTCTTACTTGTGCTCTTCCTTTTCTTTTTGTTTTCTTTTTCTCCATCTTCCTCTTTATTAACTTTGTTTTAAAATAGCTCCAAAGTACTTAAGGCCCTTTTATACAAAACTATTATCGTTCTCCTGAGAATCATCCAGTTGTTCACTTTTAAGCAGCTTATAATCCAAACGACACATCGTTCTGTGTAAACAGTAGCCATTCAGTACTGAGCGTCCGTTGCTTACAGTGAATGGCGAAGGGCGGGGGGAGAGAGTTCTCCTTCCGCCACCCTGCCTCCTTGCTGGCTGCGTTGTCAGAGCAGAGCATAACAGGGATGAGTGTTAGGCATCGTTTGCCCGACATTCGTTATATGTAAAAGGACCCTAAGATACACTCTTAAGTGACCTATGAGTGTTATACAGAGCTTTTATGGCTCTTAGAGAGTGTTGTACACCAGTTTTAAGGATATTGGTGACATTCCCATTCTGTTTGAACTAATTTGGACCAAACCAAATTTGTCAAACTGGTCAAACTGTTAAGGACCGCTGCACGGTCACATAACCTTTCAGGCCTTGGGTTCCAAATTAGTTCGTATCTGGGTGCACCAAGGAGGCCAAGAACTACACAAAGAGTCAGTTTTCAGTTCTCCTCAGATACGTAGAGTACGTGCGCCTTAAGCAGAGTGAGCTGTATACTTGCCGGAGAGTCAAGCTCTACTCAAAACCAAACTTTTGAAAAGTTCGCTCATCACTAAAGACAAGTAATAAAATGGTGACATTGCTTTTAGAATCTAAAAGTGCTATGCTAAGGGAAAGAGAAAACATTAAAGTAATCCCAGTCATAGTAATTTAAACTTAAAAGTAACGGTGGTAATTCTGACAACAACACTGTTCACAGTGTTTGCTTGCAATAGAGAACATTTGCACCTGGACTTAGAATGGTGACATAAATAACTGTAAATTATCTTCTAAATTTTGCAGAACAGGAAAATTTTTAAAACATTGAATGTGGAGAACTCAAAAAGAAAATGTCACTACAACAATAGGAGAAAGTTAAATATCAAGCTATTCTAGGATAATTATGCAGTAATCTTGGTTAAAATGAAGTCGAACTCTTCTGACTTTTGGAACACACACTATCACTGTAACAAGTAATTTTATCTCAGCCAGTTACGTATGTTGGTTGAGCTGTTAATGAACTCTTTGTATTGGTTTGCAGGCTTTTGAAGTTCATTAAAAAGCGCTAACTACTGACTGGGGTCTGTCACACACAGACGATATGAAATAGCCTCCCACTCACAAGTCTCAGGCTAAAGAATGTCTCTACTAAACAAAGTGGAATATTTTCTTTCAGCTCATTGTACTCATGCAGTTTTGGTCTAAGAGTACTCTTTTGACTGCTTGACATTTTCGAATTCCAAGAACTGGACTGTTTTGTTTATTTCTGCTAGCTGTACGGTTCATGATGTATCATAGCAATAATAACTGTACTCCATATAGGAATACAGGCATTTAATTGCTATATACTTCAAAGAATATTTAAAATGTATTTATTTTTATATTCACTTTTATTTTCTGTTTACGTTCATATTGATTTTTTGCCAGTGTAATGGGCACTGATATGTTATCTGTCCATGAATGCACTGAGTTGCTGCTTTAGTATCCCATTCTCTTGCCTTGCAGTGCGTATCATCCGATTTTAAAGCATTCAGCAGTTTTTTTTTTCATTTTTATATTTTTCATTGCAATATGCTCTAGATTTGTCAGTATTTACACACATATATACATATGCAGTTGCAAGTAAAAGTAAGGGAACCCTTTGGAATCATCTGGATTTTGTACATTGATTACTAATATCATGTGTTCTGATTGTTATACAAGTCACAGTTAGGCCCCCTGCACACAGGCGGAAATTCCGCGGCAGGATTTCCCGCAGAATTTCCACCCGTGCCCGGCTGCATAGGATTGCATTACAAAAAGCACACGCAAAAAACAAATCGCGGTATGTTCTATTTCTGTGTGGATTTTGCAGAGGCCCGCACAGAAATGTCAGTAGAGACCCGCCGGCTCCGCTCTGCGCATGCACCGGCTGGGCGGCAGCCGGCACATAACAGGGAAGAGAAGACGCCGATAGCAGGTGAGTTGCAGGTCTATGCAGGGGCACGGTTCCACATCCCGCTGCGAGAACCCTCGCGTCATGATCCGACCTGGCCGTCTGCAGGCGGCCTTATAGGCAAAAAGAATCTAAACTAATAAAACAAAAACAGGAAAAGAGGGGTATCGACAGCACAACCTTACACTGTTTTCAGTCGGATGCAAGTATGCAGGTCACTTATCCGGATCTCATCCATAGAGCCATATAGTCTTCATACGCAAAAGAATGGTTGTGACAGCATCCTAGGTGCATGTATAAAATATCCTTTATTCCTTCCAAGCGAATGACGTTTCGACTGTTTGCAGTCTTTATCAAATCAAAGATTTGCTAAAGGATATCAAGGATATTTTATACATGCACCTTGGATGCTGTCACAACCATTCTTTTGCTAATAAAAGAAAAAAAGTTGTAGGCCTCCCTCACACAGACGTTTGCAGAAACGCGGCATTTTTAACTCTGTGTTTACTGCGGTTTTAGCAGCGCTGGCATCTCGCCAGCGTTTTGGCTGTGTTTTCAGCACAGCTGAAAACTCAGCCAAGAAAGCTGGACAAAAAAAATCAATACTTACCTAGCTGGTGCCGTCCAGGTCCCTGCCGATGTTCCCCGGAGCTCCGGGCAGGCTGCTGGGCACATTTCAGTGCTGACGGAGCATCTTTTGCTATTGACCAGGTTTGAAGACCCTGCGATTGATCTAATTGGCTAAGGGCCACCATTGAATGGCTGTGATTTGTTCATCAAGCGCTGGCTCTGACGGCGTCAGCTAGGTGAGTACTACTTCTTTTTTAGGTAGTGTAGCTAGCACTTGCGTTTAGTGCTGCCAAAAATGTGGTACCAAGTTGTGCCACGTTTTGAGCAGCGCTGAAACCACTGCCCGTTCATTTCAATGGTCAAGGGCTGAAAACAGCCCAAAATAGAACATGCATTGCTGTCAAAGCGTAGCATTGAAGGCGCTGCGTTTTGATGCTTGTGTGAGCAACCCCATTGAAATGAATGGGAGCGTTGTACTGCGTTTAGCGCAGCGCTGAAAAGGCAGTACTAAACACTGTACAAAAATATGCGTGAGGGAGGCCGTACCGTTCATGTATTGTATTTTGCACCTTAAGTAAACACCCACTGTGGAAGGAAAAAATAAGAAAACCCCTTAAAAGATCCCCTTTTAATAGCAATCAACTTCACCAAATATTTCCAGTAGCTGCAAATAAGATTTGCACAATGTTAAGAAGGAATTTTAGAACATTCCTACTTGCAAATATGTTTCAGTTCATCAATATTTCTAGGATGCCTTGCATGCACAGTCCTCTTTAAGTCTACCACAGCATCTCTATAGGATTAAGGTAAAGACTCTGACTTGGCCATTCCAAAACATAAAACATCTTCTTTTTCAACCATGCTTTAGTTAATTTACTTGCGTGCTTTGGGTCATTGTGTAGTTGCATCACTCATTTTCCCTTCAGCTTGAGGACTTGGACTGCTCCCCCTTAACCATGGAATTTATTGTTCCCTCGAAGACTGCAAGGTGTCCAGGCCCTGATGCAGCAAGGTAGCCAGAAACCATGATGTTCCCTCCACCATGCTTCACAGATGAGATGACGTTTTGGTGTTGGTGTGCAGTGTTATTTTCCTCCAAACATAGCATTGCGCACTTGTGCTAAAAAGTTCCACTTTTATCTCATTTGTATATGAAACATTTTCCAAAAAGCATTGTGGAATATTCAGGTGTTCTCAGGCAAACTTAAAATGGGCTGCAATGTTTTTATTAGACAGCACTAGCTTCCTTTGTGGTGTCCTTCCATGAATATGATTCTTCTTCAGTGTTATTTTAGTGGTGGAACATGTACTGAGTTTTTCCCACTTTGTAGAGTCTTCTGTAGGTCTTTTGTTGTTATTTTTGGTTCTCACTCACCTCTTTCAGGATTGCCTGTTGTGCTCTTGGAGTGATTCTAACAGGACACCCAGTTCTGAATTTTCTCCATTTGTAGATCATATGTCGAAGCGTGGATTCAGTTACACCCAGGTCTTTAGCTATGTACTTGTAGCCTTTCCCAGCTTCATTTGTCTCTATAAGATGGCTTCTGAGGTCTTCTGAAAGTGTATGCATCAGGGCATGGTTCATACTAATCAGTCTTTCTTGAGATATCCAATATCCAGGCTTTGTGCATCTTTACGAGGTGCATTCAAGCTCTAAGGTCGCAAATTTTTTTTCACAGGAATAGGGGCAGATAGAAACATAGGACACATTTTAGAAGAAGTGGGCATTCTTCGGGGATGTGTGAGATAGGTGGTAACACACGTGACAGTGGCTGGAGTCAGAAGCGTTTACAATACTTAAAATGATGATGTTCACATTTCAAGAACAGCATATAATTCTGTTTTCTTCACTTGTGTGGGATGATACCCATCAACATTCATCATCAGTTGACTGAGACATGTAGTGAAGGTGTCATGTATATGAAAAATATGCATTTGTGGGTTCAATATTTCAAAGAAGGTCGAACATCATGTTTGAATGAACCAAAGGAGCCTTGGCCATGCACTAGCCGGTGTGACATGTTTAAACGAGTTGAGTAAGTGGTTATGGAGGACTGCCGATTGATTGTGGAAGAGACTGCCTACAAAGTTGGCATTTCTGTAGGACCTATGAATACTATCTTGCATTAAGACTTGAAGACACACAACGTTTCTTCCAGGTGGGTACCGAGAATGTTGACCAACAATCACAAAGCTGCACATGTGGCAATGTGTCAGGCGATCTTGACATGTGATAACAGAATGAATGGTGCCTTTCGTCCATCAACTATCGCAAAGGATTAGACGTGGATGGAAGGAGGTTCTCCATGTTTGCACGATTTCCAGTCGTGCTGCTTTTTTATTGGTGATTTTCCAAAGGGCAAAACAGACCCCTAAAAAAGCACCTACAGAAGCCACGCAATCATGACTTTGAAACTGCGAAAAATGTGTTCGTCAAGAGGAAGATTAGGCTGAGAAGTGACAATACTTTCAGCTTTTGTGGGGCAAGTAGTTTTTCCAAAACATTAAGATGACCTTAGAATGCACCTCGTATTTAATGGGAAAAGCATCTGTGAAGCCCACACTTGCAATCTCATGTCCTTAACTGAAACACCTATTAGGAATTAGCACTTGGAGAAGCTATAAACACACAGTTTCCCTTACTTTTTTCTCCATGCACTGTGTTATGTTTACTCCATATGCTCAATAAAAGACACAAATGGTAGAACTGTTTGTGTTATTAGTTAAGTTAGATTAATAATCAATGCAGAAATCCAGGTAATTACAAAAGGCTCATTTTTTTACAATTATAACCTTATGTTTTCACACAGAGGTAATAGAAAAGTCAACAGCAAAAAAAAAAAGAAAAGTCAAGCGTGGGATATAGAAACACGTTGACTCATTTGTTGCTATGTACCATGGAACAATAATGCCATATTATAACATTTTGAGTCCTGAATTTAGAGCAATTATTGAATAGCAAAACATTGGTTGTCTAAAAGTTCTTACAAGAGGGCAAAGCCTAATCAAAATGTTACCAGCGCACTATAATTTCCAAGCAATAAATACATGGTAGGGACATCATTGTTTGATAATAAAACAAAGGGTGATTATATAAATATCAAAACCAAAATGTATTTCTGAGAAGTTCTCTGTATTTATAAATAGAGAATGGCAATGTCCAAAATCATGAGATATTTCATGTTCATTATAAATCACACGTAGCTTCCATTGTTACTTCAATTGTATCAACATCAGCTAAAATTATGTACAAAGTTTTAGAATAGTTTCAAAATATATATAAATCTGTGATCAAGAGTGCCCATAGAAACCAATCACATTTTTCAAGTGCAGGGAACATTATATTGGGAAGGTATCTAAAGAGGTGAGGGAAACACCTTAAAATGCTCTGCTGAGAAGGAGTGAAAAGGAGGATTACAATGTAAACCTTAACTCTTGTGGTGTAAGATGTCATATTTTTATTTTTATGCTAGCTTAAAAAAACTCCAGGATCACCAAGATAGGCAGAGACAATAAAGGATCTTTAAAAAACATCTCCATAATCAAAGGGAGATTTTGGAGGTTACTAGTTTCCTTCTACACTTAAAGGGGTTGTCTCGCGCCGAAACGGGTTTGTTTTTTTTTCAATAGGCCCCCCGTTCGGCACGAGACAAACCCAAGGGATGGGTTAAAAAAAAAATATATATATATTACTTACCCGAATCCCCGCTCTGTGACGACTTCTTTCTTCCTTCTTTAAGATGGCCGCTGGGATCTTCACCCACGATGCACCACGGGTCTTCTCCTATGGTGCACCGTGGGCTCTGTGCGGTCCATTGCCGATTCCAGCCTCCTGATTGGCTGGAATCGGCACACGTGACGGGGCGGAGCTACGATGACGACGTGGGACCAGCTCTCCGGCACGAGCGGCCCCATTCACCAGGCAGAAGACCGGACTGCGCAAGCGCGTCTAAAAACGCTAGAAGACAGCGAATTTAGACGGATCCATAGCGACAGGGACGCTAGCAACGGAGCAGGTAAGTGAATAACTTCTGTATGGCTCGTAATTAATGCACAATGTATATTACAAAATGCATTAATATGGCCATACAGAAGTGTATGACCCCACTTGCTGCCGCGAGACAACCCCTTTAAAGGGGTATTTAAACTACAAGTGTTGAGATCTTCACCAAAAGAATGTCAGGATTGGAACCCAGAAACTCCTGTGTTCCAGCCAGTAGCTCTTATAATTGAACTACTGGATGACTTCTTTGCAAAACCTATTGACCTAGTTCCTTGCCTCTTGGATTACTTGATAGCCTGATTAGCCCCACCTCTGAATTCCTATATAAACGTAGCCTTAGCAGTTTCTCCTTACCAGTTGACTATGTTTTCTACCTGTAGTCTACCTTGTTGCTACTATTGTTGTCTTACACTACAATCTACTGTACTTACTTATCTGTGTAGCAAACTTGGATTGTGTTTGACTATGTTCCTGCCTAATGCTACAATCTACTCATGTGTGCCAGAGCTGAACTGTTGACTACATTTGCTTCATTAACACCATCCATCCAGAGTGTCCCAGCTGCTAGAGTCAAAAGTCCTAACAGACTGTGACAGACCTGCTGAGTAGGAATCTGAAACAGCCTCATTCACTTGAATAGTCGAAGTGGCTTCTTGGTTCAGATCTGCAGAGTAGAAACCATTCTGTCCAACAAACTTTGTTTCCCTTAAGTTCCAAACGGTCAGAGGGAGATGATTCACTATTTGGTAAAATAACAGGACAAGAGGTCCACCCTCTCTGAAAGAGGCAATAGATTCGTTATTGAGATAGCTCAGGATAATTGTCTGTCTTGGCCAGAATGGAGCAATCAATCTGACTTTTGCCCTGACTTTGCTTATTTTTTATAATTACGGACTCTGTATGCTGTCACTAATAGGCAAAGTTTCTAGGGGAGAACACATACAAAGTCCAATAGAGTATGGTACCATTTATTTTGTGCCAAATTTGTGTGGAACCCAAAAGGAAAAATCTCCATATGCCTTTTCATGAAATCAGAGGCATAAAGAGTTACATTAAGGATAAAAATACCTGTATGAATGCTGAATTGCTCAGGGGAAATATGCAGGCAAAATACAGCTGTGTGCATGAGTCCTAACAGGGATATGAGATATTTTTCTAAAGGTCGTAAAATCTGGTTGGTTGCTGAAATATAAGGAGGGGACGTTATTCCCCCCTGTGTGTTAATGTAGGCCAGTGCAACCCGATTGTCCAGGAAGATCCTCGCCACTAATGGGTTAACCAAGGAAGTACTGTAAGACGACTCAAAGTTGGAAGAGAAATATAGCATGTTAGAATTGCACTGTTGAAACAGCTTTTTCATTAAAGGGGTGGTCTCGCGAAACCAAGTGGGGTTATACACTTCCGTATGGCCATATTAATGCACTTTGTAATGTACATTGTGCATTAAATATGAGCCATACAGAAGTTATTCCACTTACCTGCTCCGTTGCTAGCGTCCTCGTCTCCATGGTTCCGTCTAAATTCGCTGGCAGCTTGCTTTTTTAGACGCGCTTGCGCAGTCCGGTCTTCTCCATTCAGCACGAGCCGCTTCAGTGTGCTCCCCGCTACAGCTCTTCTGCGCATGCGCAGACGAGCTGTCACTGCTCGGGAGCGCGCTGGAGCGGCCATTCTGCACCATCCTCTGTTAGAGGAAGGTGCAGAAACTGGAGCTGCCCAGCGGAGAAGCCCAGCCCAGCCCAGCAGCCCCGAGAAGCCTCCCAGGTAAGTGATGGGTCGGGGGGGGCTGCCGCTGCGCCGGGCTGCGCCGGGGGGGCTGTCGCTGCGCCGGGGGGGGCTGCCGCTGCGCCGGGCTGCGCCGGGGGGGCTGTCGCTGCGCCGGGGGGGGCTGTCGCTGCGCCGGGGGAACTAGCGCTAGGCCAGGGGGGGCTGTCGCTAGGCCGGGGGAACTAGCGCTAGGCCGGGGGGGGCTGTCGCTAGGCCGGGGGGGCTGTCGCTGCGATGGGGGAACTAGCGCTAGGCCGGGGGGGCTGTCGCTGCGCCGGGGGAACTAGCGCTAGGCCGGGGGGGGCTGTCGCTAGGCCGGGGGGGCTGTCGCTGCGATGGGGGAACTAGCGCTAGGCCGGGGGGGCTGTCGCTGCGATGGGGGGGGCTGTCGCTGCGCCGGGGGAACTAGCGCTGGGCTCCGGAACCTAGCGCTGGGCTCCGGGGCCTTCACCTGGGCTGAGGGTCTAGCGCTGGGGAGCCGGGGGCTAGCGCCGGTTACCTGCTGTCTGGTCGGCGGCTGCGGGGCGTCTGGTCGGCGGCTGCGATGCGTCCGGTTGCCATGGAGACACAGCTGGCGGCGTCTCGGGAGCGCGCACGTCGGGCTGCAGCGAGCGACTGGGAAAGAGCCGGCGGCCATCTTGAGGAAACTTTTATAACTTGCTGAAACGCTGGAACGGTAAGTACGAACCAGCTAGAAATGTCATTTACAGGGGGGCTTAGTGATGTATGTTTAATGGGGGGGACTGGGCAAAAAAAAAAATTAACTGCTTCCTCGAGACATCTCCTTTAATGATGGGGTTTCTCAGGATGCCAATCTTTCAATGCATTCAGGACATAATGGGGTGGCTTTACATGGGATGACTGTTCAGTGAATGGAGGCAGAGGGCACTGGAGATCTCTTCTGGCTGCCCACCTCCATTCACTGTCAATAGGCAGTCGCTCAAAGATGAATGACTGCCTGTTTACACTGAGCGAGGACTTACTCACCAGTCGCTTTGTTTTAGTGAACTGAAACAAAGAGACTAAAGACTACTGTGCGATTTCTCACTCAGTACCATATCAGATCTCAGTTTTACACAGGACCACTATTGCTGGAAATTGCTTGTTTGAGTGATTTTTCAGCTGATAGTGGTCCCGTTTAAAACTACCCATATCTTGCCATATGAAAATTATTTTTACAAATTGATTATTTGGTAATTTTTTAGGATGATGCGTGGTCCTTCTTTGTTCTTCCTGTCAGCTGACATAAAGAAGTTTTCCAAACCATATAGTCACCAGCTCAGGTCAAGCTGGTTTTATGGCCATCCAAGAAGACTGTAACAATATCACAAAGGCCCTTAACTAATATACAAAGCCCAATTAGATAGCATTCCTCTTATGCTACTCTGCACTAACACAAAAAAGGCATTCAATTGGGTCTTTTTTTGGGAAATTCTGCAGTGTATTATGCTAAGTTGGATCTCTTCCCGATGCAGTTGTCCTGCCGGGTGAATGGTGTCTTGTTAGAGGAGTTTAAGGTATACAATTACACAAATTAGGGCTTTTCCCTTCTTATCTTTAGTATTAGGGTATCTTGACGCCATCTGAAGTTAGGGGTTTGACAGGAGGAACGCCCCTGTCACACCCCCAGCTTCTGATAGGGTCAAGAACCAAAGGTCCTGAAAGGACCTACTAGCTGTGGAAGGCACTTACAGCGTGGGGAAGCCGAAGTGGGACACATACTGCAGGAGGAGTGAGACCCGGGGACCTGAGCGACAGCGCTCTTGCCTGCTTTGGCCCCAGGGCAAGCGGACACGGAAGGAAACAGTGCTGGACTGAAGCGGGGACACCACTGACAGCGCTCCCGGCAGCTTGGCCCATAGGGGGACCGCAAGGGGGAGGCAACTTAGCCGGGGGTGCACCAGCGGCGACAACAGTTACACCACTACCGGATGCTGTGGCCGCAGGGGGAGCGGCAGCGCGATACTACACTGCCGGTAGAGGGTGAGTGACAGCAGTGGGGACTCCACTCAATGCGCTCCCACCTGCTTTGGCCACAGGGGGAGCGGCAGCGGGGGCAGGGAAGAGCAACGTGCCATCTCTTATTTATGTCAGGGATAGAGGGTTAGGGTGAGGAGTAAGTGTAACAGTTAGCCTTATATTAAAAATTTAAGGCTAATTGTGACACTTACCCATCATCCTAACCCTCCATCCCTGACATAAATGAAAAATGATGACACGCAGCTCTCTGCCTCTACAGCTGTGCTTAGTGGGCTGAAAGGACCTGCAGCCCATCCAGATCTGCAGCCAATCAGCATCAGGGGGCGTCACCCCCCTCCCCCCCATCAATCTTGACTCCACCAGGACTTCCTGGTGGCGTCAAGATACACTAATACCCTTATCTTCATTCTCACTCTTGAACCATTCTTTTGTTACGTAAGATCGAAGGTTAATATAGTGGGTGTTCCATTCACTGGGACGTCCTGTAAGGTTACGGCCTATGCTGATGACTTTTCGTTTTTCATCTCCAAACCACAGTCTCTCCCCCTGACCTAATGCATGAGTTGTTTATATACTCCTCAGTTTCCAATTATAAAATTAATCTTAACAAGTCAGAGGCACTGAACATTTCACTTCCAGATTGGCTCTTTTCCGCCTTACAAGAATTGTTTAGTTTTAGGTGAGCCACTCAATCTATTAGATAATAGGCATTAATCTCCACAAAGACCCTAACCTCACCTTCCAACTTTCCCTCTCTATTGCAGTCCATTCAAGAGGATTGGTCTCGCTGGTCGAAGGGAACTTTTACTTGGTTTGGGAGGTGTGAGTTTCGTTAAAATGAACATCTCACCCTGGGTGCTCTATTTGTTTCAAATGCTATCTGTTAAAGTCATTTTCTCTTTTTTCAATTTGTTAGTATCAACTCAAAATAAGTTTATATGGGCAAACAAACTGGCTAGAATTACACGCTCAATCCTTTGTAGAGTAAAGGAGAATAGCGTAATCAGTCTGCCAGACCCTAATTCCTACTATCTTGCTGACTATTTGTCTAGACTCTTAGATTGGTGCCATCATAAAGCTGTAAAACTCTAGGTTGTGCTAGAACAAAGTTTCTCCATGATCCCCTTATCTGCTATACCTTGGTTGAGTCCCTTTCCTTATTAAAAAAAATCACTCCACTATTAGTGCGACTGTCCTCTGTTGCGCAAAAGCACTTATTTGTTCACACATTCTTCTTCTACCCTTCCCTCTGTGCTTAATTCTTAGGAATCCAGATTTTCCTCCTGGATTAGAGGATCTGGTGTTCAAAACATGGGTTCTGGCTAATCAATTTAGGGTTCTTCACCTGGGCGATTGTGTTGCTTGGTCCTCTGCAGATGCATTGGACTCTGTCTCTGATCCTCTCCCTCTGGGCTCTTGGATAATATTGAAGTTGTGCCGTTTCCTGCATTCTCTGCCACCCAGGTCCTCTTTTCCACCAACATTGAATGGCTTTCAAGGAGCTTTACCTGGGCACTGGAGCCATCTGTCATGCTCTATCCATTTCTCATACTTTACTCCAATCCCCTCAGATTAGCCGCCCTCTATGTTTCTGCTGCAGTGGGAAGCCAATTTGGGCCTGTCCTTGTCCCCAATCCAATGACATCATGTTTGTGTTCTTGCACACAAAATGTTTATCAGTTTCTGCTTCCAAAGCCAGTTACAAGATATTATCTTGCTGCTGTCTCCATACCCTTATTCTGGTGGTAAGCCCTCTTTGCTGGAGATGTGGTGAGAAGAAGGGTCCCTTCCTCCACATTTTCTTGTCATGCAGGGTTCTTTCCTCATTTTGGGACAAAGTTCAGGAAGTTTTTATTTTACTTGCGGGCTATTCAATTCAGCTGGGACCTGTGCTCCTGCTTCTCCATCATTGCGAGAGTCTTTGGCAAAATATAAGCCATAAAGTATATTTCCCTACAATGGAAGAGGAAGACTGCGCTTTCTATGGCGCTCTGATTTACCAAATTGAACTATGTCATGTATATAGAGGACTTTACCTCTACTCTACATGACTTCTATGATTGTTTTTACAAGACCTGGTTCTACTGGATGGAATTCCAGCACTCAACAAAGTATTGACTTCTTGAGAGGTACAGCTGGTTGAGCTCGCCCCCCTCGCCAGCTCATAATACTCCTTTTTCCCCCTCCCCCTCCGATTTTGTTTCTTTTCCCCTCTTGTTTTTCTTATTATCCTTCCTTCATTTACCCTTTTTCTCACTTTCTTTCTTACACTTCTTTGTCCTGAAGCCCTGCTTGAGTTCCTGTTTGGACTTATATTTGAAAATACTGGGGTGGCTCTAGAGGGTTAGATGGTTCTTGTTCCCCCTCCTCAACTTGATCTGCCCTATAGTGTGGGCCTCTGCCCTATGTTGTATATGGTCTTATTATTTAGTTATCTGCTGTATGTGATATTTGTACATTGCCTGTTTATAATGTTCGGGTGGCTGATGAGGTTTTCCTTCCACCCCTTTCTGTTTCATCTCAGTCTTTAAATAAATAATTTATGAAGAGTTCAAATGGCAACAAGTAGCCAGAGAAATCAATTTTTGCAATAATATAACAATTCAAGAAACCTCTCTGGAAAAAAAACAGTGTTTTAGAAAAGATTCTTAATTTGATTATATATATAAATCCTTAAGTCACTCGAAGATATAATATTTACCCTTATAACTGATCATGCAATGTATAGAAACCTAAAAAATATTGTGATGCTGTTCAACACACAGCATAAATGAGAGCAGTTTTCAGTCCAGCTTCCTTAACATCTTGCATTATGTCTCCAAGGGACAGAATCTATGAAAGCTTCATCTCACAGCTCATTCGTCAGTTGGCCTTCACCTGGCCAAGAGGACATCTGGTATGACACAATAATAATGCAAAATGTAGACGTTAGCTGTGAAGTTGGAAAGTGTTTTATTTCCCCAGAGCAGGCAATGGCCTGGACTGAAAAGGAAAGTCTACAGCAATTAATGCAGGTCGAACTAAAGTTATTCTTTCTTAGCTGGAAACACTCATTCTTTAGTTTTCTAGAGAAATATAGACTAGTCAATTTATTTTCATCTATTGACAACATTATATCATTTTTATAGCTCTATACCTTTTTATTTGGTTTTGTAATAGCTTTTGGCCTCTGAAGAGGATTTACAGGAATTGCCTACTTTTGGATAAACTAATCTCATCTGCTCCATCCATCTAGCAATCATCAAAATATGGCCAGTCAAGATGGTTCCAAAGAAGAGCTAACTGCATGCAATGAAAGTTATTCTGGAGGAAGATTTACTATAATAGCAGAAGAACATCTGGCAGACGTTGAGATAGATTTAGTCTATCATTAGTGATGCACAATAGCTGTCCAGGTAGGGGGAATTTGTCCAGATGAAATTGCTCTCTCTTAGTGCACTGAGGTTGCTTTGGAACTCTGTTTTATATCACTTTGTGCTGCAAAGGCTTTAAAATCTATGTTAAAATTCTATTTACAAAGACTATCCTTTTCCTTTAACTTAAGCCTCAGATCACTGAAAGGAAGGAGACACAGATTAGATATTAGAAAAACACTTCCTGACAGTGAGGGTGATCAATGAGTGGAACAGGTTACCACAGGAGGTGGTAAGTTCTCCTTCAATGGAAGTGTTCAAACAGAGACTAGACAGACATCTGTCTGGGATGATTTAGTGAATCCTGCATTGATCAGGGGGTTGGATACAATGACCCTGGAGGTCCCTTCCAACTCTACCATTCTATGATGAAGAACATCCCGAAACAGCTGCCTGTGCATAGTTATTCTGTGTTTGGCTCATAATGCCCAGTCATTGTTAAAAGGCTTGTTAAAAAAACCTGACATTGACTTGCAGCAATGCTGCCTTCTAATAGTTGGCGCTGTATAGCTATTGTTCCATCGTTCAATTTGCATACTCTGTACATTGTAACAGCTCTCGTGGACAACTGGAAACCAGCAACAAGCTGCTGTTGACAGATCTATTATTACTTTTGGATGTATTTGTTTAGTAAAGAGGTCCAATTACCAGTACATATGGAGGCATCAGCACTGATGGACCATCACAGCAGTAGGTCATGATTGGCTGCTACGATGTGATGTCACATGGATGTGAGGTCATCACATACAGCTGATAAACAAGAAGGAATAAAGTCTAATGTATACTGGGCAAATATCCAAATTGAATCGTTTAAGCATTTCTATAACTGCCATGGTTTGAATGCAGGAGCAGTGCACATACTCTATTCAAACTCCTCCTTGCTACAGTCCTGCAGCTGGGAGTCGGAGGATAACGGTTGACGGTACGATCCTCATCGATTTAGGGTTCTTGGATCAATATAGAGCTCTGCACCACTATAGCATCATTGTGGCAAAATGGATGTTATCCTTACGGCCATGTTCACAGAGTGGATTTTCCATGCATAGAATATCCGCATCATTTATAGTAGCAGCAATGTGGACGACATATTGGAAATCTTGTCCACATGTGGAAAAAAATCTGTATTAAAGTAGTGCAGAAATTAACCTGTGGTGTGGAATATAAACTCGCAGCATGTCAGTTTTAGTGGATTTGTTGCAGAAAACTTGCAGATTTCTGACACGGACTTCCATGGAGGGGCTGAAATCCGAAGGAAATCCGTAAGAGTAGCCGTGCTTTTGCAGAGCAGATTTCCGCAGCAGATTTTCCATGTGGAATATGCAGAAAACATGCAAATAATCCACAGCAAAATATGCAACAAATCCACATCGGTAGCCGCGGATTTCAAAAACACATTTTGACCCCCAGAAACGCTGCAGCAAGTCTCCCTAACATGGCCTGATAGAAACTCTTCAATATAACTGAAGTGTAGAGAAAGAGAGAGGGAGTATTAAATGTGGCAATCCTCCAAACCATCTGGGTTTGCATCTAATGTATAATTAGTACTTTGGCATATCTTGCAGGTATTAGCTAACCCGTATCCAGAAACTCGTGATTCGGGAGACATTTTTCTATCTCTGTGAGCTCTGAGTATAATCAAAAGTCAACAGTTAACCCTTTCACGGTCTTTGGTGTTTTGGCCTTCGATGCCCTGAGCAAAATTTCACCTTTTGGAATTATACATTCTAAGGTCAGCCGCACACGAGCGTACTAGTATTTGCGCACGACTGTGTTTTTGCAGAATGAACTATGCTTTTTTGCGTGTGCATCAGCGTATTTTACTGTATTTTTTGCACCTGCGGGGTATGTTCATTTGCAAGCGGAAAACAAATGCACCAATAGAAATAGCTAATTAGTTCCTGATGTGTTCTATTTCCTGTGGAATTGGGCCGGGCTCACATGGTCATAAGTGCAAAACGATGTGGGGCTCCTGCAACGTTTTACAGCTGTGAACTTGGCCATGACCCTGCGTACGGCCGCATATGGGGTATAGATAGATTTCCTGCAGCGTCGCCTAGCAATGATGCGAATACCTACAGCCCATACGCAATGTAATCGTGCATGGGCTGCGGGTAAATAAGCAACAATAGAGAACTATGGGCTCAGTCTCGCATATGTATAGAATAAAACACGCTGCATTCTATTTTGCGCTCGCGGATTAGGCAATTACGACAGGCTAATGTGAGCGGAACTGCATAGGGCAATGTAATTAATTGCCTGCAAGCTACCGCATATCACACTAGCGTACAGAGCCCACGTAATACGCGATTCTAATACGGTCGTGTGAGCCCGACTTCACACAATGTTTCATACAACTAATGTATTGTGCATGCATTTGTGCACCTCCAATCGACTACCATTGGGAGCTATGCAAAAAAATAAAACACGGTCTATTTTTGTTTGTGCGATCGAAATGCACATGCAAAAAAACGGAAATGTGAATGAATTCGAAATCAATGAGTTATTTTCTCCGCGTATTGCTTGCACAAATTTTGAGCATGCAAATACACATGTGTGAAGCCGGCTTAAAGGAGAATATATTTCTGTTTCTTAGGCCTTCTTCACCTGGACGTATGTGCAATTGCACACGCCTTGTTACAACATGCTTGCGGTATAAGTGAGGTAGCTTTGCATGCATATCGGCGCATTTTACTGTACTATTTGCACATGCAGGGCTGGTTTAACCCCTTGAGTGGCGGGTTTCCTACCACCCTGTCGTGCCCACCAGGGCAGGTTTTTTAAAATGGTCTAATCATTGAATTTCAACTAATTTTGCAGTTGCGTCTCAAGAGCCATAACTTTTTCATTCTTCCGTTGACACGGCCATGTGAGGGCTTGTTTTTTGCGGGACAAGTTGTGATTTTTTTTAAACAGGGGGGAGGAAAAAAAGAAATGGGGAAAAAAGAAAAAAAGGGGCCATGTCATTAAGGGGTTAAATAATGTATTAACTTCCTTCTCTGGGTCATTATGACGCATGGATACCACATGTGTGATTGTATTTTTGATTTTTTACAAAGTAAAGGGAGACAAGTGTTTTTATAATTTTTTTAAATAATTTTTTACCTTTTTTTTTTTAAATTTTTTTTTTTGTCCCTTTAGGGGACTTCCACAGGGACTCATCAGGACCCCTGATCACATTCCAGGAGTCCGATGGTGACAGCCCTTTACATGCTGCAGTGACAGCCCTTTACATGCTGCAGTCACATAGACTGCAGCATGTAAAGGGTTAACACAGCAGAGATCGGAGGTTTTCTCTGATCTCTGCTGTAAGAGCTAGTACCTAGCTGTCCTCTGACAGCTAACAACCAGCTCTCCCTGCCACAGAGACCATCGGCTTGCTTCTGACAAGCCCATGGTCTCTATGGCAACCTGTAAACAAAGCAGGACATGTCGGCAATATCTTCTGCTGGTTTTTCAAAGCCCTTGCACTGCTCTGTGTGGGTCTGTGCAGGCAGAGCACACTGTCACAGCTTGTGGCATTGTGCTCTGCAGCTCCCATAGTGATACATAGCCAGGAAATCTTCCGGGCTATGTCACTATGAGCAGTGGAGCTTGTCCCGGAAAATTTCCGGGCGTGCCACTCAAGGGGTTAAAGGTCCAGATGTGTTCTTTTTTTTATTGAATTGTGCATTTGCAGACTTTCCATAGGCTTCTATGGGGACCTTTGGTGTGCAAATGCGCACAAAAATAGAGCATGTTGTTTTTTTCCGTGTGTGTAAATATGTGTGCAAAAAGAGGGAATAAGAATGAACCCATTGAAATCAATAGGTTCTATACGTCCATCTGAAGGAACCCATTGTCTAGAATTTTTTTTCAGCTTTTGGGACATGTAGGGCTTCTTATTATTTAAAATTCAAATAGAATTAATTTCATCTTTTGTTTTAGGAAAAAATAGTCAGAAATAGGGAAAAAAAATTTGTACACATTTTTTTCACGTTCGGTTTTAAGATCGTTTGTTCAATCAATAATGTTTATACCAAAAATGAATCCTCTAATTCTTTAATGCATAACAAAAAGTGAAGCAAAGTTTGAATGGAGAAGTGGTCGAACATGCATACTGACACACCGGTCAAGCGATACAAGAGGTGCAGGAACAGCCGAGTGCTGCTGCCTAGTGATCAATGGGGCTCCCAACAGACAAGCCCCCAGCAGTCACACATTCATCACTTATCCCTGGGTTGGTGAACAATGTCACCGCTGAGAAAATCTGAATAAAACTAGTAGTAGCAGTAATAGTTGAAATGGATTCATATGAACTTCACTGTAAAATCAGGGATAAAAGACTCCATCAATGTATAAGTGTTTAGGTTCCTGATTATCGTATCAATGAGCGAACAGGCGAATGATGTCACCATGCAGCCTGTTTAAACAGGCAGATACATCATTGGCTCATTCAAACAAGACAGCAGCTTGTTATTTGTATAGCGCCTACTTAATGTATTTTATTTAGTTTTGTATTTATTACCCCCCCAGCAAGCTGGGTACTCATTTTACCGACCTTGGAAGGATGGGAGGCTGAGTTAACCTTGAGCCGGCTACCTGAACCACGCAGGGATTGTACCTGCAACCTCTCATGAGTGAGAACTTAGGACTGCATACTGCGGCCCTAACACTCTGCGCCACACACACCCCTTAGCCATGACCCGTCAGTCTTTCACATTCCCTGTATAAGTGACTGAGAACGACTGAACGAGCACTGTTTAAACCCAACGATAAGCGAATGGAGCCAACGATGGTTTCTATGCCAACATGAACGACGAACGAAGAGCAAACGCTTATCGTTTGGTCATTGGTTCATGTTTGGACCGAATGATTATCGTTCACTTGTGTCCATTTTTTTGAACGATAATCGAACCTTTTCTGTTATTCTCTCCTCTTTATTTTGTAAATTGTTTAGCATTTTCTCTTTTCTTTGCCCTTTTGTATTATTTGTTACACTCCACTTTATTGTATTAAAGCTAAATCTCTAAAAGAACCCATAAAAAATTTGAGCACCAAGTTTCGGTAAAGTCAGTTGTAGGGAGATTTCCTAGGACTCCTTGGAAAAACAACAAACTAGACAAAACAAAAAAAAAAACCTGTATCTGTGGCAAAAAAATGCATGAATGTACTTGCTAGCTATACAAGGAGGATGGGAATCTGGAAAACCTATTCAGCACTGCTACAAGTTCTTCTCAAAAGTTTCATGGTTTTTGTAGCGCTTGCTTCCAGTCGCTGATCCAAAAACAAAAGGGGTTAATTTACCACCGCGGTGGTAAGCAAGGATACAGCTTTTAATTATATAGCCATACATTCCAATTTGCATACAGCTGTATCAATGCAAGGTATGAAAACCATTGCTTCTATGGGGCAAGCTGTTTTGTAAGGTTAGAGTGAGGAGGACTTAAAAGGAAAGAAAATACAGCCGGTTTCAGACGTTCCATAATACAAAAGCATTTTAGTGGTTGTTGCCAGACCGGGACCCCCCACAATTCTACTGAACTAGAGCGCCATAGAAATGGCTCTACAGATTATTTCCACTGAACCAGTTATGACACGTTTCACGGTCCCCCCCATCTTTTTTTCCCCATAATTCTTTATTAGATGCCAACATCTTTGTAAAGAGCAAGAATTCACAGAAAAATAAGTCTTCTAAATATTCCATTTCTTTTATGTGAAGCACAATGATCCACTCAATGACCCTCTACTAACATAGAAATAATGGATCTGAAATGCACAGTATCCACATAAAAGCCGAAATGCAACAGCTCCATTCTTCTTCTAATTAACAGGATTGAATACGTTTTTGTGTATTAAATACAAGTCATGCCAGCGAAGGAGACCACTAGAAAGAGACGCCTCGCTATCTCTCTATAAATGAGAGCGCCCTTTGAAAAGCTGTTCATTAGGAATTAAAAGGACACTTATTGTTTTAGTTTGTTCCAATATTGTTCAGAAAAAGTGCACAAAAGAAGGGAAAGAGCATTAAACTCAGCAATCCTCCAAACCATCTGGGCTAGCAACTAATACATAATTAGTCCTTTGGCATATCTTACAGGTATTAGCTAATCCTCATACAGAAACTCATGATTCAGGAGACAAATGAGAGGCTGCAATCAAGGTTTTCAATCATACTGTGAATACAACAGACGGTTTGTTTCAAGCAATGAATAATAGAATAGAGATGCTTATACTAATGTACACTTAACATTTACTAGCAGAAATTGGGAGATTTTATAGCTCATAAAATCATCATATTTTGTTTTACACAACTGCAGGAAAAGACATAGAAAAGTTGAAAGATGTTGCTCCAAGTTGGAGCTTAAAATGTAATCATGTCTTTAAAGGGGTTTGCACAGTTCTTTCTATAGTTTTGGGCCTCCTATATAAAAGACCACAACAAATGTACAGGAAAAGGGAGTAGGTCCGACGTAGGATAAAAACTCTTTCTCTGTATTGAAAAATCCAGACAGACATAGGAACAAGTAGTATGTGTTGTCTTACATGTTTCAGGCAAGTATGTTGCCCTTAATCATAGTCTGTGATTACTATGCTTGCTTGAAACATGTAAGATGGCACATGGTTCTTGTTCCTCTATGTCTGTCTGGATGTTTCAATTAAGAGAAAGAGTTTTTATCTCACGCAGGACCTACTCCCCTTTCCTGTGCATCTGTTGTGGTTTCCAACCATTCCTTACGTGGGAGTGATTGCAGATGAACTGGTTTCTGGTTTGCACTTCACTATGTAAAAAAATTAGTTGCATGCAATCGCTCCTCCCCAATCTGGGCTGGGTTGAGTGGGTGGCTGCATATAAGTCTGCAGTGGACAGTTTAGCTCCTCTGGTTTATTCTTTGACTTGATGCATATTGTTAGGTTCTACAGCCATTGACCGGGGCCGACAATTTGCTGAAAAAGCTGCACCTAGCAGCGTTTTCAGTGAAACCGCCCCGCACTGCCCGCTATCCTCTGCCACAGCTGTGCCACAGCTGTGGCAGAGGAGAACGATGTTCGCCCATTGAATTCAATGGAGCCGGCAATACAGCCGGCTCCATTGAAAGCAATGGGCTGCCGGCGAGCACGAATGAATTTTCGGGAAGGGCTTAAAAATATAAGCCCTTCCCTGAAAATCATCCTAAAATGTGTAAAAAAAAAAAAAGTATACTCACCTTTACCCGGCAGCCGGAGTTCAGCCGCGTCCGGCCGGCAGTTCTCCTGAACTGCTCTGTGTAGTATTCAGCAGCCGGGGATTTAAAATCCCGCCTGCTGAATGAGCTGCCTCTGATTGGTCACAGCCCTCACCAATCAGAGGCAGCACTCACTCACCCATTCAAATCCCCCGCCTGCTGAATGAGCTGCCTCTGATTGGTCACAGCCCTCACCAATCAGAGGCAGCACTCACTCACCCATTCAAATCCCCCACCTGCTGAATGAGCTGCCTCTGATTGGTCACAGCCCTCACCAATCAGAGGCAGCACTCACTCACCCATTCAAATCCCCCGCCTGCTGAATGAGCTGCCTCTGATTGGTCACAGCCCTCACCAATCAGAGGCAGCACTCAATCACCCATTCATGAATTCATATTTATATTTTTAAGCCCTTCCCGAAAATTCATCCCGCACTCGCCGGCAGCCCATTGCTTTCAATGGAGCCGGCTGTATTGCCGGCTCCGTTGAATTCAATGGGCGAACATCGTTCTCCTCTGCCACAGATGTTACAGCTGTGGCAGAGAACAACGATCTTTAGTATATGTTCTCAATGGGGTTGGCCCTGCTGCCGCCGGCCCCATTGAGCGCATATGTAGAACACAGCGATGTGCAGAAAGCAGATGGGCGCGTTCTGCGAATCGTTGTGTCCTATAATTGATCGCCCATCAGCATAAAAAGCGGACATGTGACCAATCCCATTGGGATGCATTTGGTCTATAGATCTGCAGATCGCAAGCGCGTCTGCAAATTGGACCAAAAAACGGTCGTGTGACCGAGGCCTTAGCCATCTTATATATAGTCAGGTTTGAAGAGTGGGTACTGAGGACATTTACAACGTCAGTCTTCAGAAGGTCAGCAGTGTTTTCCATCTTTCAAAGTCAGACCTCCTCGTCTTCTCCTCTAACCTCTGCCGGTCTGTCCTTTACATGGGTATTGATGGAGAGGCACAGAATGCAATCCTGTCCGACATTGGCTCCAATTGAGATGTATTGTGACACTTGTCTATTTGTTCAGGACCAACAATGAGGAAGGAAAATTACGGTATTTTTCAGTGTATTAGACACACTCCCTACTTTCCCACCCAAAATTAAGAAAAAAAAGATTTTAAACACAAAACAGTACATAGCACTATTTTGTTTAAATCCCACTATAGGTCCCTGTTATACTCACCGGACCGTCCTCTCTGTGCTGCCCAACAGGTCTCTGTAGCTCTTCCCAGCACCACCGCTGTCTCACGAGAGGTTGCTGTTTACAGGTTACTGTGTTGTATCTATGTATGTACTGTATATGTGCTGCGTGTGTAATGTATATGTGTGTGTAGTGTGTATGTGTGAGGGTGCAGGCATACTCACCTAGCCGCACCGCTGCCCTGCTGCTCTGCGTCACTGCCCTTCTTCTTCGCGCTGCTCTGCCTCCCTGCTCCGGTAGTGTGACAGAGCCTTAAGGGGTCATGCACACCCGTGAGTGGTACTTTACAGTCGACATTCATGTAAGTTTTCATCGGATCGTTTCCAACGAAAACTTACATCCCATGTATAAGACGCGATGCGAATTTTGAGCAAAATATTTGTCAAAAAAACACGTCTTATACACGGAAAAATACGGTATGCAAGCACAGTGCACCATGATGGAAGAAGCTGACAAACAGGATTGCGTCACGGTTCCCTCTGTGAATAGCCATGTACAGATTAGAGTTTTAGCGGTCAGATGAAAAGGCAAGGGGCATGGCTTCAGAAAGAAGAAGACACTACTGTTCTTCTGAAGAATATATATTAGTAAGTTGCACACTAAATGTCCCATGTACCAACTCTCCTGACCTGAATATATACAGGGTGGCCAAAAAAAAGTAGCTCACCTCGAATCCTGGCACCACATTCTTTGGAGGAGGCCATAGCCCGTAGCACCCTATCAGTCATAGTCATGTCCTCCCGTGTGCAGCGTTCCAGCTTTATTTAACCCTGTTATTTAGCCCTTCTGTGTCTGTCGCATCAGCAAGGTGATGTTCTTCCTGCAACAGTAAATAGTTATTGCGGAAGGCTCTGCGTAAAGTAAGAAGACGCAAAAGGCCTTCATCAACAAGTACCCAGGTACATAACCACCGGCTAAATACTGTATTCAAAGCCTAGTTCAGAAATAGCGCAAAACCAGGTCTGTTGTAAATATAAAGAAACCGAGGCCTCCCTCAGTCTTGATGTCTGAAGTCGTTTCAGCAGGGGACTGTCTAGATCAGGGGTGGGCAATTAATTTTCCCATGGGGCCACATGAGAAATTGGAATGGTTTTAGAGGGCCAGACCAACATACGAAGGCTCCATGCACATTGCCTTAATGGGGCCGTATTCCAGCCGCCCGATTTGCGGCCAGAATACGGCCGCCATTGAAAATGAATGGCGCTGTAATACGGCGCGGTGAACACCCGGTGTTTCACCCCGTTTTACGGCGCGGCCCCCGTGTCTGCCAATGGAGAGGGGATCGGTAAGGAGCACTCCCATCTCCACTCAGAAGTTACAGTGGCATCACTTAGGGCTCATGTCCACGGGCAAAATGAGATTTAAAATCCGCAGCGGATCTCCCACGCGCGGATCCGCACCCCATAGGGATGCATTGACCACCCGCGGGTAGATAAATACCTGCGGATCGTCAATAAAAGGGATTGTAAAAAAAATGGAGCATGAAAAAATCTGGACCATGCTCCATTTTCGTGCGGGTCTCCTGCGGGGTCGGCTCCCGCGGGCTTCTATTGAAGCCTATGGAAGCCGTCCGGATCCGCGGGAGACCTAAAATAGGAATTTCAAGGATTTACTCACCCGCAGCGGGCCGCGAAGCTCTTCTCTTCCTCACGGCCGCATCTCCCTTGCTTCGGCTCGGCGGATGTGCCCGGCGCATGCGCGCGGCACGTCGACGACGCGCCGGCGACGTGCCGCCGGCGTAAGGAATTCATCCGCCGGCCGAAAAAGAAGATCCGGCCGTGAGGAAGAGCAGAGCTTCGCCGCCCGCTACGGATAGGTAAATTCCTTTTTATTGTTATTTTCAGCGCTCACGTCCGCGGGGCAGGAGGGACCCGCTGCAGATTCTACATGTAGACATGAGCCCTTGGACATGAGACCTTAGTTTCGCTGCTTCCCGTTGCTGACACCGGACTCATTGGTGAGTCACCAGGACACTCTTTGCAGGCCGGTCCGAGCTATTCAGCGGGCCGGATGTGGCCCGCGGGCCGTGCTTTGCCCAGGTCTGGTCTAGATAGATAGATAGATAGATAGATAGATAGATAGATAGATAGATAGATAGATAGATAGATATGGCATAGATATGAGATAGATAGATATGAGATAGATAGATATGAGATAGATAGATATGGCATAGATAGATAGATAGATAGATATGAGATAGATAGATAGATAGATAGATAGATAGATAGATAGATAGATAGATAGATAGATAGATAGATAGATAGATATGAGATAGATAGATAGATAGATAGATAGATAGATAGATGATAGATAGATAGATAGATAGATAGATAGATAGATAGATAGATAGATAGATAGATAGATAGATAGATAGAGACTGGCACAGAGTGGAGGCATCAGTGTAGAGGTTGAACAGAAGGGTAAGTCTGGCTGCTGCATTCAGTATAGATTAGAAACAGAAAAGTTTGGAGAGGGGAAGACAAAATAGTAATGAGTTACAGTAGAAGTCCCCAAACTTGTGTATCTTGTGAGCCACATTCAAATTTGAGTGATGGTTAGGAGCCACATTCAGCTCAAAAATAGAGAAGAAATGGACTATGGAAAAACAAGAAATCATACATTTTTAAAAATTGTTGATACATATATCAATGTAAAGTGTACCTAACTTTTCAGAATAAGCTGCCATGTGTGTACATGAGTTACTTTCTGCCCATTATATGACTTGTATATGTCATTTTCTGTCACTTTTCCTGTATGGAGGCTGTATCTGTAATTTTCAGTTCTCTTTGAACTAGTAGAAGGAGCCCACTGCTATGTCATCTATCATACACTACACACAGAGAAAACAGAAGATTCTGCTGCCTGTGTTGTACACACAGAGGAATAACAGCATCATGGAGGAGCATTATATAGCATTACTACACTGTGTAGATGTGATTACAATAGCTATGGGACAGTAAATCATTTACTATCAGCTCCAAGGGCCACATCTGTGTGCGTCTCTGCTTTTGCCACCTTCTCTACTCTCTATAGATTTCTATGGGCACCATGAGTTATCACCTTCCTTCACTTTCTGTTATCAGTCTTGTTACAGTATCTCTGTTACTAGTGGCAGATTTTACATGACAACCAGCAGTGGACAGCAAATTAGAAGTGAAATCTCTAGTGGCCAGAGCTTTGGAATGAATTTTCAGCACAAAAATGTAATTTTAGGTAAATAATGTGACTTGAATTTTTGTTAGTTTACACATTGGCTATCATAAGCACAAGTTTGTTAAAAAGTTTGTGACCATTAAAATTTCACACTGGTATTATACCATGAAAATTGTCACTGTTCTGTGGTTTGGTTAGATCTCCTATAATGTCAACCGCTAGTGCATGTGGTCATAACATTAGAACTGCAACTACTAGGGCAAACCAAGCAGCAGTGGGTGACATCCCAATTCCCTTAGTTGGGGACCAATGAGCTAGGGGAGGTAACATGAGAATGCATTAGAACAGCATTTTGGCTATTTCCACAGTAAAGCCTTATTCACATGCGCATATTTGCGCACCACATTACAATTGTAATATGGAATGCTGAAATGCCATTGATTTGCATTGGGATATACAGACATGCGTTTTTTATGTGGGTATTCACGCATGTGTAAAAAAAATAGCAGCATGACTTATTTACATACTGAAATGGCCCATTAAAGTCAATGGGATCACGTAAATAAGTAATGAATGCGCATCATATATATGTATTCACTGTATATTTATGCATTAAATCAAAAGGGACTTTTGTGTTTTTCTGGCACACGTGAAAGACGTAATGAATACATACACAAAAAAAGGGAATACGCTGCGCATTTCTCGGATCCAAACTGAATATGCGTGTATCAATGAGCCGTCAGGAAAGGACAAATTCTAGAAAAGTTTTTAAAGTGTAGATCAAAACTTTTGCTCACGTCAAATATAGGTTACAACTATTTTATTGGGATAAGCTCTTTAACCCATTAAGAGCACTGTCTATTTTGGCCATAAGGACATGACAATTTTTGGGGAATTTTTAATGTCCACCTTTCAAAAGCCATAACTTTTTTATTTTTCCGTCGACATGGCCGTATGAGGGCTTGTTTATTTTGCGTGGAGAACTATAGTCTTTATTGGTACCATTTTCGGGTACATATAATGTATTGCAAACCTTTTATTAATTATTTTGGAGGGCAGGAAAAGAAAACACAAATTCTGATATTGTTTTTTTTTACAGGGTTAACAATACAGCATAAATGACATAACTTTTTTTCTGCAGGTTGGTACAATTATGATGATACCAAAATTAAATTTTGTTTTAGGTTTTCCCACTTTGCACAATAAAAACCCTTTTTTTTGGAAAAAATATTTTTTGGGCATCACTACATTCAAAATCACATAATTTTTTCTTCCATCGATGGACCTCCGGGAGGCCTTGTTTTTTGCAGTACAAGCTGTAGTTTTTATTGGTACCATATTAGGATACATACGGCTTTTTTGATTACTTTAATTAGGTTTTTTTTAGGAAGCGAAATGAGCAAAATAACCATTTTGGCTCAGCATTTTTTCTTTCTTTTTACAGTTTTTACCATACAAGATAAATAGTGTGTTGTCACCCCTTAGCTTTTCCCATTTAGGACCTAAAAATTCCTAATGTCAAATTTCATGTTTGTACAACACCAGGAAGTTAGAGAATTAGATTAGGTACATTATATAGGGGTGCCAATACTTTTGCAATTAGCATTGAATAATCAAGTTGTGACCCCTTTACTTTTCCTATTTAGGATCTAAAGAATGCTCCTGCCAAATTTCATGTTTGTACGACATCGAGAAGTTAGAGAATTAGATTTGGTACATTACAAAGGGGTGCCAATACTTTTGCACTTAGCATTGAATTTTTGAGCTGTGACCCTTTTTTGTTGTTTATTCGTTCAGTCACTTCTAACTCTTTATTACCTCATGGACCAGCCCACACCAGAGCTTCTTGTCGGTTGTCTCCACCCCCAGCTACATCAAGGTACAGTCCGTCACCTGAAGGATATCATCCATCCATCTTGCCCTTGGTCGGCCCCTCTTCTTTTTGCCTTACACTTTTCCCAACATCAGCATCTTCTCCAAGGTATCCTGTCTTCTCATTATATGGCCAAAGTACTATGTGACCCCTTTACTTTTCCTATTTAGGACCTAAAGAATGTAAGGCTTGAGGGACAGTTAGGAGGGAAAGCCTCGTGGGATCTGGGAGCTTTATGTACATGATGGATGGATGATATGTCACCCTCTATGGAGCCTCATGGGATCTGGGAGCTTTATGTACATGATAGATGGATGATGTGTCACCCTCTATGGAGAAGGTTTTCTGGTTAACCAAGATATGTTACAAAGGTCATTACTGGGTCAGATGAGATGGCAGAGAGTGAGTTCTGCCCAGTGATGGAGTGGTTGGCAGCAGCAAATGATTGGCTGAAGAGAAATGGCGGGAAATGCCTATGGTTGTCAGGCAGAATATGGTGGCCTGACAGTGGCTGGTGATTGGTCCAGAGGAACAAGCTGAGAGGAGCAGCAGTGAGATATGGAGGTACAGAGATGTGGGCCATCATCATCTGGAAAGGAAGCAGCAAGCAGCATCCCGCCCGCCCTCCCTTAGGTTTGTCGTGGTGTAGTTAATGGGGGATTGTCGCCCGCATTAGGCGGGTGGGCAGGTAAACTTGGGGAGAGTTTGGTGGTGGTAAACTCGTGTCTGTAAGACAGAGTTTACATGAACTGTTATGGTTATTAATTGGTTAATAAACTTGGGCCTGTAAAACAGAGTTTACAGGAAGGGTTATGGTTATTATTGGTTACATTTCTCCCCAATGTTTGTAACCCCGTTAATAAACACCACGGCCTTCTTTATCCAATATTGGTGTCTGTGTCGGTTATTTATAAGAGTTTGGTAAGGTTTTAATAAAGCGTAAGATCCCATGCTCCTGCCAAATTTCATGTTTGTGCGACATCGGGAAGTTAGGAAGTTAGAGAATTAGTGACGAGTCAGTCAGTCAGTCAATCACTCAGTGAGGGCTTTCACCCATATATATATATACACATACACACACACACACACACACACACACATATATATACATATATACACACACACACACATGCGTATATATGTGTGTATGTATATATGACTATAGCTGTAGACTAAAGCAGTCAACTGAGCAGGCCACTCAGCCTAGTTAGAGGGCATTCTGTATGGTAGTGCTAGAAAAGAAGTTTGACTTAAAGGGATTTAGGGACAGCTTCTCTATCCCCAGGTAATTATCCTCAGGGAAAACCACATATAGCCATATATTTTATTTATATTAGTCATATTTAATAATTGATCATGAATACATATTATAGTAATGAATACCTAGTGAGACATATGGAAAGGGGTTGTAAACATGAGTTAGTTTATTTAAATTATTTATTACATGTTCAACGTGAAAGGAATCTGTCCCTGTGACTGACGTCCATTACAAAAAGCATCAATATAACCATAAAGTTATAAGGTTTCAATTACTGTTCATTTCTACTTGCAATATGTGACAATATTAGCATTAGGTTCCAGTCTAGCAAACACCTCCCTCCCACTGCACACACAATTATACAAAAAGTAATCATATAACTTCCAAACCAGAAGTTTAGGTTAGACTATACTTTTAATGGTTCTAGTAAACTTTATGGAAAATCCAAAGCACTTGCTAGTCAGGAAAAAACAAACATTACCATTTGACAGGTACGGCCATTGCTTAGGAATAAAGCAACTGGGGGAGATTTCAAATTTGTAAACTGCCCAAATGTATAAAAGCAACCAAAAGGATACTGTCACATTTCATTGCAGTAAATGCAGAGCGTGCAATATCTTTGGAGCTCCGTACAAACTTTCTATCACGGCCCCGTGAGCAGAAAGAGAGAAAAGACAATGTACTGAAAGTAATCATTTACTGTTCCCCTAAGACCGAGAATAAACCACACTTCTCACTTTAAAACACGCACATGCAAAAGAAAAATTCCTTTTATAATTTTTCTTTGCTGACAGGAATAGATTTCCATGTTCATGCCAAGATGTGACTGGCACTGAATGGATTTCTAATTTGAAAATGCTCATTTTAGTTGTAATTTTTCCTCTTCACTAGTTATATAAAGAGCTAGCCACCTGTTTATAGTTAGGAACTTTAATACTAGAAATGTGTGTATAAATACAAGGATAGATAGATATGAGAAAGATAAATGGATATGGGATAGATAGATAGATCGATCGATCGATAGATAGATAGATAGATAGATAGATAGATAGATAGATGGATATGGGATAGATAGATAGATATGAGATAGATAAATGGATATGGGATAGATAGATAGATAGATAGATAGATAGATAGATAGATAGATAGATAGATAGATAGATAGATAGATAAATAGATATAGATATGGGATAGATAGATAGATAGATAGATAGATAGATAGATAGATAGATAGATAAATGGATATGGGATAGATAGATAGATAGATAGATATGAGATAGATAGATAGATAGATAGATAGATAGATAGATAGATATGGGATAGATAGACAGATAGATAGATATGAGGTGATTAGATATGAGATAGATAGATAGATATGAGATATAGATAGATAGATAGATAGATATGAGATGGATAGATAGATAGATATGAGATGGATAGATATAAGATATAGATAGATAGACATGCGATGGATAAATATGAGATAGATATGAGACAGGCCCCCTGCACACGGGCGGAAATTCCACGGCGGGATTTACCGCAGAATTTCCGCCCATGGAAGCTGCCATAGGATTGTGTTAGAAAACGCAATCCTAGGCAAACGGCCGCGATTTGTCCATGTGAAATCACGCGCGAAAACAAATTGCGGCATGCTCTATTTCTGTGCAGGGCTCGCACATTTTAGGCCGGAATACATCGGCCATTACATGATAGCGGCCGGAGGTGGGAGGGAGTTTAGCAGCGTGGCTGCTAAACTCCCTCCCTCTGCTCTCCTTCCCCCTCACAGGCTGACTTCTGCTCTCCTCACCGCGGGCTCTTTGCAATGGGAGGGGGTGGTATGGGGGTGGAGCTAGGCCCGCCCCTTGTCTGCAGCCAGCAATGGGAGGAGCCGGGACAGGCCAGAGCTTACCTCCACCCCATCCCGCCCCCTCCCATTACAAAAAAAGAGCAGGGAGGAGAGCAGAGGTGAGCCTGTGAGGGGGAGCAGGGGAAAGGGGTGATGGCATGGTGACCTTGGCGTATATGCTCCGGGCCCATGCTGTGTGAACGGGCGCACAAACGGTAGATTTGTGCACCCATTCACAAGCTTCTACGCCCCAGATTGTAGCGTATATCTGCTGGCCATGAAAACACTGTCCGATATACACTCGTGGGAAAGAAGCCTTAGGAAGAAATCCACAGCAGTCTCATAACCATATAGTTCAAAAAACCTTTTTACTGAAATAAGCATCCAGATGTGATTTGTAAATGTATAATAAGAAAGAATCAATGAGGATGTTTGGTTAGTACTGAACATTTTAGCCCCATAAGGCTTTTGCCAAGAGCATATTCTACAGCTCAGAGGATGGGTTTGTGTTATGTCGAGTCCTGTAGACCACAAGTGTTGGCTTGCAGGTAGTGTACTTCCTACAGAAAACCCAGAATTTTGACGTTTGTTTTTGAAAACCAATTGCTAAACTTGTATTTACCCTTAAACCTTTAGTAGCCATTAGACGTACATTGTCTTGAATATGTCTACAAGCATCTACGCAGATGTGAACAGCTATTTCTCAAGCAGTACTGCCAAGCTTCATCAGCTTAATGGCGATTGCTGAAGAGCAGGAGGTTTCGGATCATTCTACAGATTGATGTAATTTGAGGTCTACTGTGATCTATAAATCTTCTGTAACGTAACAAAAGATTGTAGCCAATGTTTATCTTCCTGACAAGCTTGCATGTACTAAAGCAGAGAAGAAAATCTTACATAGAATGGACCATGCTATACAATATACAGTATAGTATTTAGTATTATTAGATTGTGTTGGATAAACGGAAACTGAGAAGGAAGAAATCAAAAGTTTACATCTTGGCTTAAAGAAACCTACAATTATGGAATATTTTCAGTGGCAATATCCAAAGTCATTCCAAAAAACAGAAAATATACATATTGTAACCCTAAAGTCACATTTCCAGTATGAAACCAACATTCTAGACAAGAGCAGAAACTTCTTCACATAGGAAGACCATATACGATTGGCATTTAAAGAGATTATTGGAACTATACACGACTGACCATAGAGAACTCAACTCAGGACGAGCTTATAACTATAATGATTCAGAATAGTGCATCTAATTTGAGTACTTGTGGTCTAATTTAAGGAAAGTTAGAAATCAAAAATTATCCACTGAACCTATTAAAACATACTTCCCGTTATAAAATATCATTGGCAAGTATCCGATCTCTAAGATCTCCACATATACTATAGAACAGAGCTACTAATGTTCTAGTTAGAGAAATCGATATGAAAAATAGACAGCGCTCCAAGATAAAAATGGTCAATGAAAATATGAAAAATCAGACCAGTATCTCAGAGGAACCCACAACAATATGGAGTCTGCTGCTATATCACAGGCCAGGAAAATCTCCATCAAAGCTCATGGGAAAGGAGCATTTCCCATCACATTGTCAAGTACAGGTAGGAGGGTGCCAGGGCATACCAAATTATCCAATTGGTCTTGACGGATAAAACACAAAGCAGAAAAAATATATAGCGTAGTGCAGAAGTTATTTTATTTGTAATGCAATGTAATTACAAAACCAGTCCAATGACATAAATTGTAACAAATGGAAATGAGAATTAAACATTCAGAAAGTACCATATATACTCGAGTATAAGGCGAGTTTTACAGCACATACTCGAGTGAGGTAAAAAAAACAAAACACCTCAATACTCACCTATCAGCCGGCGTCTGTGTCCCCGATGCGATGCTGTCCCCGGCGATGCGGCTAGCTGCAGCAGTTTTCTCTCTGCTGTCTTCTCCCTGGCTTACTTTTGAAATCCCCGCCGCCAGTGCTATGATTGGAGCGACCGCGGGCCAATCACAGACAGCGCTCAAAAAACCAATCACAGCCATTCAGTGATGTTATTCTGAATGGCTGTGATTGGTTTATCGAGCGCCGCCTGTGATTTCAAAAGTAAGCCAGGGAGAAGACCGTGAGGAGAAGATTGCAGCCGGGGACACAGACGCCGGCTGATAGGTGAGTATTGCTTTTTTTTTTACCTACTATATACTTGAGTATATCTAGGCTTATACTCGAGTCAATAAGTTTTACCAATTTTTTGTGGTAAAGCTTATTGACTCGGCTTATACTCGGGTTGTCTAATACTCGAGTATATACGGTAAATCTAATGTCTTTTTGTTACTTAATGATCAACCGTTGTATCCCCAAGATCGATATAAGCTTGGAGATCATAAGCCACATGTTCACATGCATTCCTATACATTTGAACTGAAATGTCATTGAATTCTTCATTGATAGCAAGCTTCATTGACTGCTGAAATGGAATGTACGTATATTAATCTTTAAGACAGCCCGAAAAGAAAAAGTTAGGTGGTGTAAGGTCCAAGGAGTGAGTCGGCCGGTCCAATGGTCGGTGTCTGCCTATTCAACACTCTGGAACCATCTTGTCTAACTAATCACAAAAACAGAGTGCATAATGAGCCGAGACCTCATCCTGCTGCTACCCTATGTTGTAGAAAAAATCCCAATCCGGGATGATAGGATAGATGGTGTGTTGAAGCAGATCCAAGTAACTGTTTCCTGTCACCGATTCCTCAAAAAAAACAGGCCTATCAACCCCCAATATGAAATTCCTGCCCAGACCATCACACCTGGACTGCTGTTATCCACCTCAATTGTACTTCAGGGTTTTCAAGTCGCCAATAAACACAGTTGTGTCTGTTAACACCTTTGGACACATGGAACTTGGCCTCATCAGTCTACAGCACTCTTCGTTGCAAGTCATTTTCATATCCATACTCATGTGACATCTGCCTTTTAACTTTCCTTTAATTGTTTCTAATCAAGCAAAGCAGAATACATCGCACATGCTTCTGAAGAGGTAATCGTCCAGTCGCCATTTTGTTTTCACATTACTGATCGTGTTGCCAGATGCATAAACTAGCCAAGATTCTAACTAAACATAAACCATTTAATTACCGCTTATCGAGATCACTGTTCATCAACTTGTTTTGTAGTTACATCATGCTAAAATGTTGTAATTACCCCACCTCATCCCATTTCAACAGTCAACGAATGTTACTATCACTGAAGATTTGGATAACATTCCAGTCCAAATGTGTAGGGATGAATGTGAACATGAGGCTTATAATCTCCAAGCCTACATCCATCTTGAGGGTGCAATAGTGGATCATTATGTCGAAAGCACACATTAGATTTACCGTCTGAATGTCTAACTTTCATCTCCAGTTGTTGCAATTTATGTAATTGAACTGATGTTCTACTTGTATTGCATTAAAAATGATATAACTACTTCTGAACCATTCTGTATATAGACCTGTGCTCAGGGGAATGTAACCATTTGCAATGGACAAACACTGCATTAGGAGCAAAAACTCAATAACGGGATGGTAGGCGATTGTAGACGATTACGGCTTTCAGATGTCGAGAAACAAATTCCACAAGGTAGCAAACATCCTCCAAACGTAACTTGACCCGTGCCATCTACAGCAGCTCTCTCAGTTGATGTACATTTTGCATATAAGTAGGAGCAGATCTCATAGTTCTTTCCAGCATATCCCAAAATGTTCAATGGTGTTACAGTCCGGCGAGTTTGGGGGCCATGACAGTGTAGAGAATTCATTGAGGTGTTTCTCCAACCACTTCCTAGTGATCTGAACTTGTTGAAAAATGACACTATGGTCGGTGAAGACTTCCTCAAAATATGGGTGCAGATGGTCAGCTAACAGGTTCCTGAAGCATTCGCTATTCAAGGATTGTGGTACAATGACCAAAGGTCCTAGACCATACCAGGAAAATACTCACCAGACACTGCCACCACTGGCCTGTTAAACCCCAATGGTGTACATATGGAATATGTTTCCATGCTGTTTATACCAGATGCACACCCCGCCATCATATGCTGTGACAGTGTTGTCCAGTATCAGCTGATCGGCAGGGATCCTGATCGGTGGATCCCCACCAATCATCTATTGATGACCTGTTCTGAAGATAGGTCGCCAATTTAAAAAAAAATTCCCCAAACTCCCAAACAACCCCTATAAAAGACGCAGCCTGTAATGTTTCCTAATTGGAGATTATGAATTCAATAATTTAATGCATTTGCAAATAGTTTCGGGAAAGCTTTCACAAAATGAAAATATAATAACTTAGTAATAAGGGATGTATTTCTTCTCTTAAGGGAATTGAAGAAAGCATATTAAATATTTTCCTTCGGGTTCCCTTGAATCATGTACAATTTCCCACTTAAGTTAGTTCACCAAGAAGCAATTTAGAAGAAGTTTTATTTACTTTGATCCCCAGCTGGAAGCAGCTGATCTGTCTTTGATGTTTTTAAGACATTTGCTTTTGCAGCAACAATGGCCAAGCAAAGACATAAAAGGGTATTCCGGGACTTTTAACATTTTTTTCTATTAACGACCGACAGGTCATCGAGAAATGATAGGTGGATATCCACCACTCTGATCAACACTGACCAGCTGACTCCCATGGCCGATGTCACTGCGGTCAGCCCAGGAAATAGAAAGCGCTGACTATAGCACAGTGGTCCGGGTTGGTACTACATCGCAGCTATTATTGAATTTAACAGGAGCTACGCTGCAGTACCAACATGGGCCAGTGCTCTATGGTCAGCGGTTTTCGCTGTCCTTGCTGACTGCAGTGACAGCACTTCTGGAAATCAGCTAATCTGCGGGAATCCAAGAAGCAGGTCCCCACGATCATCAATAGAAGAAATGTAAAAAGTCCCGAAATATCCCTTTAATATAACTGAGTGCATATGAACATTTTCAGAAAGCCTGATTAGTACCATAGCCTGAGCTGTGGAATGGGGTGAAATTAATTCTTCAAGCTCATAAAGATCATTTGAATGTGACCAGAAAAGCTGTAAATATATTTATCACACGTTAAACTATATGGCACAGAAGTATTCAACAATTCTAGCAACTACACTGATAATCACTATACCACAAGAGATAATCATGGCAAATAAGAAAAACATTCTCTAAGCAAAAACTTAACCAAAGACAATCACACTTTTTAGATTTATTGTGATGCCCTGTAATTTATTAGTTAAAAGGAGTTGTATCCTGAAAATTAACGCTGTCCATATGAAGGGCATTTGTCTGCTTAGACCCCCTCTACAAATCAGAATGATTAAATGCATTACTTGGGCATTCAATTTCTTTAAATGGCTGCCGTGTATTGCAATCATTTCCATGCACCGGTGTCATGATCTGGTTCTGGTTTGGAGTCTCACTGTTGTAACCCTAGTAGACAGATAGCATAGTCAGAGGAAGCCAGAGATCTGTAACAGGAAGTATCGGTTGGCAGTGCAAAGGAGCAGGCACGTAGTATAGTCAGAGGAAGCCAGAGGTCGGTGCATGGTTGTAGCAGTTTGTCTCAGAAGAGCAGGAAGGTGGAGCTTGACTATGGGCTGGGAGACACAATAGTCACACAATGATGCAGTGTTCAGGCCAGGCTTTTATAGTATGTACAATCAAGAGCAGGGCAGAGCCAAGACAGGGAAGCAGATCAGGAGTCCAGAGGCCAGGCTAAGGTTCAGTAGGGGAGCTGTCCAGATGGGTAGATAGCTCAACAGAGAGTGCTGTCGCCGGGAGCACAGGATCTCCTGAGTTCGAAGCCCTGACAACCAGTCTCTGCAGGGTAAATTCATAGAATAGGGGATAGCACACTGATTGGTGGGGTTTTCACTGCTGATCCCAGTGAAATGGGGGTCCTGTGTCTCCCATATTTCTCACTTACTACATTCACTTTCAGTGGGGCTGCCAAAGGTATTTATGTTAGCCCCATATGAGCGTCAACCACACATGCTCAGCCAGCACCCCATTCATTCAGACATCTCTGCGTGGGAGAATCGACCACGCAATAACAGGTAGAGGATAACGCAAGACCCTCGCTTTCAAGATCAGTGGGGTTCTCTGTGGTGAGACCCCACCAATCAGCAAGTTGTTTCCTATCCTGGTACAGCCCCTTTAAGTTAGCAAGTAGGTTGAAAATTTGTAACTATTGCATCCAGCTGTAGTGGAGCAGGGGGTTCTACATGGCTAGAAAAACATGGCTGCTTTCTTCCAAAAACAGTGCCATGATGCCTGCACAAGTTGTGTGTGGTACTGCAACTTAACCTCACTTACTTCAATAGAGCCGAGTTGCAATACCAGGCCCAACCCATGGCCAAGATTGGTGCTGTTATTGGAACAAAGCAATCCTGTTTTTCTAATCTGGACAACCTGTTTAAGTTTAAGAAACAGATCGTTTTTATACTCCAGGCCTATCCAGACAGTTTTCCTGTCCATATTTTACCCCTATCAGAGTAGCACACCTTTTGCTTAGACCAGAGGTGACCAAGATTTGGGGGTCATTAAATTACAATCTTATAAAATATATTTAAAGACTCAAACTAATGTAAAAACAGAAGATTTAGGTTTAGCACGCTGATGTTAATGCTGATTTGTTTTCGGTGCCATTTCTAAGACTATGCCATTCACATGTCATATGACGGACATTCATTTCATTTTCCAGTAGACATCTTAATGAGCCTGGTCTCTGTCAGTAAACAGAAAAAAATTAACCCAGTGGAAAAAAAAGTAAAGCGAAACAATGTTGAAAAGTAACAGCGTGTCTAAGGCATGTCATAGGTTTTCCTTTGCGTTCTGTTGTCTTTGGCGGTTTCTGGACTTTTTCAATGAAAACAGACACTTGGCTTCATGAGTTGCATTAAAAATATGAGCATGATGGAAAACATCCTGACACATTCGTGAACAGCTTTCTTTTAATCAGGGATCATGCAAATGGCATGATTGAGAAAAAGAAAATTACGCACGCGCTCTTGGCTTACTGATCAGTGTCTGCCAACACATGTGTAAATCATTTCAGTATTATTTAATTCCAAGGTAAGTTTTCCTTTCACCAGCATGAATCCAGGGTTACATCATTTACTGATAACGGTGGAGTCGGAAGACATTCTACAGAACACAAGTCATCGAGTGTCACTGACTAGCTGAGGCTTTAACCTAATAAATAATGGCATATTTTAGGACTTAACACTTTACACCAGAATAGATTTTCCAAGGATGCTGGCAAACGTTTTCCTTGATTACGAAAAGTGATTATTTTTTATACACTTTTGTATTCTTTTTCTGGAATTATCTTGCTTTGAGTCAATGAAAAATAGTAAAAAAAAAAAATGTTTGTAGGGTGGTTTCACAGCTACGTTGGAACTTCCAGTCGGAGATTCTGCTGCAGATCTGGCTAAAATACCAAAAAAAAGAATGTGATGCACGTAACACTTTTGCTTCTTTTTTTAAAAAAATGGGAAGCTTAGCAGAAACCAAATAGACTCCATTATAGTCAATGGGGTACATTTGGCGCTGTTTGGTTCCGATCTGAGATAGAGCCGTTCCGCTAGGGGGATTCCCCTTTGCCTACTCCCCAATCGGCACAGGTGTGAAACCACCCTTCCTCACATAAACTCCAAGATAGACTTTATAAGTGCACTTGCTACTGAAGGTAGGAAGGACAATAGCATCTGGGCTAGGACGATTTCTTTCAAAGTTTTTAGCATTTTTTTCAACTTTTTCTTTTAAATTACAACTTCTCTTCTAAACGGTCAGGCATGATCTTTTAGGATATAATTACTACTTTTTACACTACATATTTCCCTTTGTAATTTGAGCAACCATTGTTATAAGGGAAAGTTGCCCTGATAAATGACAGTTGTGGGTCTATTTAGAAGTCTATCCCTTTACAATGGACGACCAGGACAAAGAAAGGCAGCAGCACTGTCAATTCTCATCTTCTATGCACAGTATATGCCAAGTGCCATATACGTAGTGTAAAAAGAGGGAGAAAAGGTAATAAATGTCTCTGTCTTCATTCTGTAACAGGCTGTTCCCGCTGTTATACTGTTCTCCTTCGTCATTGTATTGGTAGTATGTGCTATATATTTTTTTAAACGTTGAGTGAGGTTGCGAAGAGACCAGAAGTGGAAGGGCAGCGGCGTCATATTGTGTGGCACAATTAGTCGGGATGAGATAAGTAGACCAAAACTGGGCGAGTGGGTTCTACACGCAACGTAGAAGAGGCCTAAACTGTGTCAGGCTTCAAGACCAAACCCAAACTTACTAGTAGAGAGAAGATCGTGTCTGGATGAAATATTACTGCCAAAGCTTCCATTGTCTTTGCAGCCGACTACTAAGCATGAACCTACCCCTGCTGCCAAATAGGGGTAAGCCTGAGCGCCAGTGAAGTTGAGAGGTAATAACGTTACTTGCTATAGCTGTGACTTTGCTTGCCACTGTTAAGATTGTTCCAGTTTATCTTGCAATGTGGAATTGGTCTGAGTTTCTGTCCATAAGTGTCTCTGCCAAGCAAACTGGGTGCAACCAAAGATTTTTTCAGCATTTACCAGCCGTCCACCATACCAAATGGAGACAAAGTGACTCACAGCACCAGCAAAGTCCAAGGTAAGAGCCCCAGGCTTAGACCCTCAGCGACCTATGCCCAAAGATTGTAGTGTAGCCAACAACCCAGAATCCCCTACAACATCATGGAACTGGGATGTCATGTTAGGGTCCTTACCAGGTCAGTACGATTTTACACCCTGTAAAAGTAACTCCACACATTTGATTTAGTTCACTAATGTGTATTAAAAGAGATAAAATGAGGTTTGAAGAACACTGGGCTAACTAATGTTACATCTGATTATCTAGCAGGATAAGAAACATGGACTGAGGTATTTGCTCAGACCTAAAGACCAAGTTCCCACACTGTCGGAGATGAATTTGTGTGTCCTTTTTTTTAAAGGGAAGAGTGATAACATGTCCAAATGACATTTAAGAGTACTTTTACTTGGCTCTAGACACATACTCTATGAAAACTTACTAAAGGTTTGATTGATTTTGTTAAATCATCGTGTTTTTGATAGAATCTGTTGGAGATCATTGGACCTTTATTCGCAGAAGGAAAAAAAATAAATCTGTGAAGTTGGATGTTGGCTATTTCTGGATTCCTTTCTGGAGGCACTGAAGGTGTTTTATAGCTGTTAATTCCTATTGCCTCATAGTAGTTATATAGTTAGCAAATTGAAAAAAAAATATACATCCATCATGTTCAACTTTTCACACCTAAAATCCCTGGTTGATCAGGAGGAAGGCTTTAAAAAAACACTCCATTTGGCCTTATAGTGGAACATTCCCCCGTGATACACCACTGGCAATCAGACACGTCTGGATCAAAAGTCTACTTGTTAATACCAGTAACCTTGTGTTTTCTGTTGTGAAGATACTGTAAATGTCTAACCCATTCTGACGTCACCCACTTTCCTGCGGGAGCAAGTTCCACACCTCTGATATTAAAATAACACTTATAACGCTCAGATTTTGAGATGAAAAATTGCTAGGCTCAAAGAAGTGACCTTAAGATATTTGTGAGATCTGCAAATAGAATACATGACTGTAGAAGTTCGATAGGTACCGTTAAAGCGACCTTCCAGTTTTTGGATAAAATTTGTTCCTGGGATAGGAGGATCTCCGATGCTGATGTGAACAGGTCCTAATGCATGTATAAAGATGAAGACATCTATCTTATACTTGTATTGGGTATTCATACTTTAGGGGTTAGGTTTGTTATTAAATAAGGCCCAAAGCATATGGCCTTATATGGGCCCATATTATATCTTGGTGTAACTCTGATTTCAAACAGGGATACAAAAATGTTTTTTCTCGCTGTAAAAAATTATGAAATGCTTCATCACATACCACATTATGGAGGTATTATGCTCTAGAATCCCCCCTTGCTAGAGCATAAGGTACCTCAAGGGACCAATTAGAGTGTCTATGACTCCACAATATAGACCCAAAAGGGTCTCTCTGTGCAACTGTACAAGTTAAGTGCATGCAGCAATTCTGCGCCAATGAGCTATTATGAGAAGATTAAACCAGCGTTTCCCAAACTGTGGAGCTCTTGGGGCTCCGTGAGCAATAGTCAGGGACTCCGACCGAGGGTCTAGGTCCATGGCAGTGAACTTATGGCACGTGTGCTGGGGAGGGCACGCAAAGTCTTCTCTGCTGGCACACTCGCCAACGGCTGCTCACCATGACAGTGATTACCAGCCAGGGTGCCGCAGCTCGCCGACTGGTAATCACACAGCGGCGCTGCTGGCAGTGCTGATCCTGGTGCACACTCTGACGTCAGTATGTGCACCTGGGATCCTCCTCCCCTGACCTCTCCTCCTTAGTTCTTTTAGAGAGGAGAAGGGAGGAAACGTTCTGGGTGCACACACTGCTGTCAGAGTGCACCCAGGATCAGTGCCGAGAAGAGGAGGAGCGGCGCTGACTACAAGGAGGAGGTAAGTACATGGGTGGGCGAGCTATTATTACTAGGGCTACTGTGAGGTTAATATTACTACTGGGGCTAACATTACTACTGGGGCTACTGTGGGGTTAATATTATTGAGGGGGTTATTATTATTACTGGAGCTACTGTGGGGTTAATATTATTCCTGGGGGCTACTGTGGGGTTAATATTACTACTTGGGCCAATATAGGAGATGCAATTACTATTGGGGCCACTGTCGGGGACACTATTACTACTGGGGACGCAACAGGGGACGCTATTACTGCGGTCACTGTAGGAGTTACTATTACTACTGTGGCCAATATAGGGGATGCTATTACTACTGAGGCCACTGTGGGGGACACTTTTACTACTGGGGCCACTGTGGGGGCCACTGTTACTACTGGGGCCAATATAGGGGACATTATTACTACACAGGGCAGATTTGCTGTGGAATTCACAGTAGCTGCAGCAGCAAAATGGATGAGATTTTGAAAACCTCATCCACATGCTGTGGAAAAAATCTGCATGAAACCCGTACGGATATTGACATGTGGTGCGGGATCTAATTCTGCAGCATGTTCATTTTAAATATAATGTATATCAATAGCCCATCCAGTGCTCCAGCGTTCCTCCCTGTTTTTTTTTTTTTTTAAATGGCCCTGTCCTTTTTATATCGACGGAGGTAAAAATCATATGTCGCTATAAGCAACGCCCCTAACACCTCCCTTGACCACACCCTCTGTTCTGCTTTGGGGCTCCCCGAGAAACTTTTGCTTCATAATGGACTCCATGGCTGAAAAACTTTGGGAACCACTGGATTAAACCAACAATTAGAGATGAGCGAGCACGCTCGGATACAGCAGTTACTCGAGCGAGCATCGCTCTTCTCAAGTAACTGCTTACTGGTCCGAGCATTCTCGGGGGGCCCCCGCGCCCCCCCCCCCCCGAGCATGCTCGGATACAGCAGTATGGGAGAGATCATACAGCGGCGGTGATGGGAGAGATCTCTGTATTGTTCCCTGATATATTTATACATAGGTATTAGGTCGCCCCTCAGCCGTCTTTTTTCTACATTAAATAACCCCAAATTTGATAACCTCTCTGGATATTGTAGTCCGTCCATTCCGTTTATTACTTTAGTTGCCAACCTTTGAACCATGGGTTGCAATTTATGCTACACGATCTAAACCATCTTGTCTAGTATGAATTTTGTATTTTGGTAGATTTGCTCTTTAAGTTAAACTTTTGTTTTAAAGGCTGAAGGAAGTTATTAGGAGCTTATGGATTACGTGCAAGTTGCAGACTAATATCCTAGCAGGAAATGGAGAATTACACATTTATAGGCAGGATTTCGCTATGATGCTGTGCTTTTTTGGCAGGCTGTAACATGGGAAATGTCATGAATCCAGCCAAGGTCTTCTCTTCTAAAATTTGCATTAGTAATATGAAGAGACTTTATTCAACTGTTATGGTTTTAAAGTGAACACAGTTGATAATCTGTTAAAAATGTTAAGATTATGCACATAACATTTATGGGCACAGATGTTCATCTTCGATGAGTGCCAAGTATGACCATAAATGTCAGGACTTGGTACCAATCAGACCTGGAATACCTCAAAATGCTTGCAATGCTACTATATAATGTCCTAGGGTGGCTTCAGACGAGCGTGTATTTTGTGCGTTCATACGCCCGCACAAAAACACGCGTGTATTAGCCCCAATGAATTCCCTATGGTGTGTGCACATGTCCGTGCTTTACAGACGTGTGCCTGCAAAGATAGGACATGCGTGCACCAAAGGGAATGCACGCATTGTTTGCAATGGAGCCGCAGCTGCTGCCGGTGGCTCTATTGAAAACAATGGTCTATCGGCACCCGCCTGCTGAAAGAGCTGTTTGTGATTGGCTGAGGTGGCAGCTCTCACCCGTCATTCATGCGGCGAGAGCTGCCTGTGATTGGCTGAGCACCTCAGCCAATCACAAACAGCTCTTTCAGCAGGCGGGGATAGATCAGCACTACAGAGGCGGGGACAGCGAGGAGAAGGCACGGCTGAGCCCCAGCAGCTGAAGGGAAGTGAGTATGTATTTTTTTTGTTTTTAAACCACTTTTACTGGATTTTCAGGGAAGGGCTTATATTTAAAGCCCTTTCCTGAAATCAATTGACGGCAGCAGAATCCTATACCACAGCTGACGTGTGACAGCTGCGATAGAGAATTGAGGAATTCCTCTGCTGCATCTGTCACAGATGTGGCAGATGTAGCAGCAGGGAATTCTTTTTACTAGCGGGGATCCCTGCAGAGGACACAGCAGCGGTGGACAGGTAAGTTTACTTATTTAATTTTTTTTTTTTACACTAAAATTTTTCTTCTTCAGGGAAGGGCTTATATGTAAAGCTCTTCCCTGAAAAAGAATGCAGGGGTGCCGGCAGACCATTGTTTTCAATGGAGCCGCCGGCATTAGCCACGGCTCCATTGAAAACAATGCACGGAACTGCATTCACGCGTGTTTTTGCACGTACATAGATGCACACTTATGTACACACCTATGTACGCACAAAAACACGCTCATGTGAAGCCACCCTTAAGGTAGACTTAGAGTGATCTGGATCCCAAACATTGAATAGTCCGTCCCATGGAAAAAATATGTATGTCATTCATGTAAGAACATAAAATAAAGTAACAGTCGGCCTGCTGATTCAAAGATTGCAGTCCACATGGGTGATCCAAAGTAATACACTACCCTGATTGCCTCCGTGGTCATAGGCAATACAATAAATTGCCGTATGCAAGGTCACCGGACAGGCTCAAAGCCAAAATCCGCTGCGGGTCTCCCGCATGCGAAATCTGACCTGTTTCATGTGAGCCCAGCCTTACTAATATAGCTGTGCTTCTTGTAGGATGCCAATTGCATGTTTAAGAATACTGTCACATGACCTCAGAAGATAGTAGCTCTTCCCTGTTTGATGTCCCCTCAAAACTGGTGGGCATGACCAAGAGTGGTCTCCCACTCTCATTGTATTGGACCATCAAAGAATGTGACTACTTTGGGGTTGGCACTGTGATAATGTAGGGGAAGATAGTCAGGCCTCTTCTTTCACCAGCTTTATCCAAGCTTCTCACTTCCTGGCGCATGCGCATTGAACCTGTTGGCAGGTGTGACTATGATGGGAATCCTGCAGCAGACGGGAGAGAAGGGGATAACAGGACTTGTAGTATTCAGAGCATGCTGAAACTGCAATACCCGTCCAATACCCTTAAGTCTGAGCAGTGATAGTGATACAAGAGTGAGCGATGATTGACAATTTTTTTGTTGCACATGCAAGACTGCATGTAACAGTATTTAAAGTTGGTTACAAGTATTCATGTTTTTTTGTAAATCATCCCTGGATAACCTCTTACCACACCATGATGTGTATATATCTTATTGGAGGAAAGCAGGTGTAAGTGACGCTCTCTTGGTCTCCACGGGGTGATTGCAGCCCTATGAATACACTTGGTGTATACACGGAAAGCTTTTCCCAGCGTGTACGTCAATGGAAAAACCATAGCATGATGTGCACAACTGTGGGCCTTACGTGTTCACAGGCTACTGTGACTTTGGCAATATAAAATGTGTATTTATTAATGTTTTATTACTTTTATTTAAGAAAATAATTTTTTGATCATTAAAACACATTTATTATTCGCTGTGGATGTGATGTGTGATCCTCGCAGATTGGTGCCGATTCCACACCAAAATCTGTGTCAAAGTCTATCATATGCATGAAGCTTAAGACAGAGGGGGGTTAGTCTAAGAAAAACTACATCTCTCAGCATGCCCTAAAAATCAACAGATGTCAAGGCATGTTGGGATTTGGAGTTTTCCAAGAGTTGGAAGTGGTGAGGGGTTCACAGAATCTGGTCTGGGTGAGCCTCACATTGGACATGTAAGTGATTTTAACCCTGAATCCCCCCTCCCCCGTTCTGCTTTATCTCTCCTAATGACCCACTTTTTGTTCTGTATGTGGCTCCTTCTTTGTTCTGTGTCTAACTTTTAACATACACCAGTGCTGAGAATTCTGCAGGTGTGCTTCAACTGGGAAGGAAGGGGGGATTACTCTCTGCTGAGATCCCACCATCACACTGTTTCAACATTGCAGAAAGTTGGTGGGCAGCGAAGACATTACTAGCGCTCACAGCAGGGCAGTGCTGCGTTGGTACCTCAAGTCCTAATCCCCTCTCATCTCAGTGATCTGAAGCTCCGGAGACTGGGGAAGAAGTTGAAGTACGGACGCTGCACATACTGTGAGTAGGCGAGTAGTGATGTTGGGCACCAACGGGGCTTCTGTTTGGCGAGGGGGACCTTTGGCCACCCTGGCTTAGGGGCCAGGTCACAATTGTGTCCCCTGCGACCCCTATAGCTATGTCCCTAAAAGATGATTTGAATACAAGGATTGGTAACCCTGCCTTGTATACAAGTTGTCTTTGGAAAGTTGTAACGCGTCACCAGTAACTTTATTACTATGTTGCACCTATATCTTCTCACACCCACATAGTGGAGCATCCATCTGGCTGGTAGCATCTCCACATCATCTTGCACTTATTGCTTCTCCATCCTTCATGGCCTTCACACAATATTTGTAGGTCTTACCTCTTTTACGGGTTTGCTCCAACTATTTGCGATGCCGGAAACAAATCGCAGCATGTCGTATCTTTGGGCATGCCCTCGCATCGCCCATTGTTTTCAATGGGGCAGTGGCAGCATCGCACCATGTACGATGCGAGGTCTCTCCATTGAAAACAATGGGGGACACTTCGTGATCCTCCACCCACCGTGGCTCTCAGCTACATCCCTGAAGTGATGCGATATAAAAACACCTCACATTCGCGGGAAAATTGCATGTTGGTGAGCGCGATGTTGGGTTGTGATTAAGGAATAATGTATAATTGGTGCATTGCTAAATACTGGTGACCGGTTCCCTTCACGCTGCAGTGAATGAGCTGAATGTCTTTGTGAGGTCTGCAAAGAGAATAATATATATTCATAAAAGTTCATAAAAGTTTTCAGGGTTTCAATTAACATATTTCTGCAGATCACCCTCGGCCGTCTGTTTTGTTAAGTGACTACAATTAATTTGCAAGTACCATAAAACAGCCAGCTGATGGGCACTGCTCACTACATGCCATCCGCAATGGGCCGCCATCCGTGTGCGTGCCGCTGACTGCAGAACATTGCACTGTGCATGGCGTCTCTATTCGCTGACGGTAGACTGCTGCACCACACAAGTACCAGCCATGACTATAACAATCTACGTGTGTGTTCACTAACTGATATTTCTATTAACCCTTTCCAATCCACTGTCTGACGTCTAAAGACATTATGATTTAAGGCTGTACAGCTCTGATGTTGGAAGACATCCGTTGTGGTTCTCTTACTGTATATTGCCAGCCTCTCTGCTCTCGGAGCCTATCCAATGTGTCACCTCATGCAGTACTGGCTTTAGCCAGCATATAGCGCCGTTGTATAATGGCAGAAAAAGAGTAAGCCTCCTAGGAAAACCAGGATACAAATTGGATTGGAAATGGATAAATCACTAGAATGTCCATCCGTATGTTCAGAATCTGACAGAATGAGGCCAAGAAAATCGCGTGAGATGTGTGTTGTGAGACGTACAAATCTCACGCAAATGTAAACCCTATTCACATGAGCAATGTTTTCTTGTATGGCACCCTGATGCAGGAAACAAATCGCAGCATATCTTATCTTTCTGCGTGCTCTCGTGTCACACCCCCCAAGTGCTTTCAATGGGGCCCGCGGCAGCATCGCCCCCACTTACTAGTTGCCTGCGATGTGAAATTCTACTATCCTCCGTCACGGCGGTCAGCTGCGGCAGAGAATGGCTTCTTCCCCGAAGTGATGCAATGCTGTTTTGACATGAAAACTCCTAAAATCCACGAGGAATTCACATGGTGGGAAGCGCGATATGAGGGCGGAATTTACAGCCCCATATCGCGCTCACCAGTGTGAAGTTAGCCTAATTGTTGTAAATACGCAATATTTGCGAACTGGAAAGAAATGTGTTTAAAGGGACTTTGTCAGTTACTTTCAACTACATGAGCAAAAACTGATATTACATTAAGGCCTCTTTCACACAGGGACCTGTGTGAAAAATCACAAAAATCACGCACGTAAAAAATGGTTTCCTATGAGACCGTTCAGATGTTTTTTGCGAGTCTAAAATGTCTTCATCTGAACGTTCCCATGGGAAACCATTGGTTCTAATAGCCGCAGGTTTTTTACGCGCGTGATTTTTGTGCGCTTAGGTCCCTGTGTGAAAGAGGCCTTAAAGACAGCAAGCTATAAAGTTACTATTGGGAATCTGTCACTTTTTAGCCATGTAAGGAACGCTTATGGGCTACTAGTAGGTGACCTGCTGAGTCCGGGGATGTAAGTTTTATACTTCCCTAGCTTGCTGTTCCTTTGGTGTCAGCGCTGACAGCCGCCACTCAATGCATTAAGTGGTGCACTAAGTAGTCAGTCTATTCTAATTTTAGATTGGGAGGACTACTTAGCGCACTGCTCAATACACTCCAATGGCGGCTTCCAGCGATGACACCGCGGGAACATCAGGGAAGGGAAGCATAAAACTTACAGTGGGTCACCTACCTTTCGTCTATAGGCTTCGTTCATGGGGCTAAAAGTAGGTGACATATTCCCTTTAATAACTTTTTAGCTAGCTATCTTTTTATGTCTTTTACGTTTTTCTATGGAAGTTATGTTTTTGATCATGTTTCTTTTTCCCTTAGTATGCTTTTCTTTACTGAGTGTTGTTAATTACAATCTAATTAGGATCCTACCATTTCTTGGGAGAGCCAATTTCCTTTTTGCATGCATATAATCAACTCAATGTTTTATTTTATACCTGAAGAAGGCCCCATTGTGAGGCTGAAACGTGTTGTCTTCTCTTTAAATAAAAGTGGATTTTATTTGGATCTGGTCTGGCATTATATGCATTTGTCAGCCTCTAGTGAGCAGCGTCCATCAACTGGTTGTTTTATGGTACTTGTGGAATTGGCCTGGTTTTGAGTCTAGGGAAAACGTCTGCCGGCCAACACCAATGGGAATGCAGATCCCTTTAAATATATCACTTGAGTTGTTAATTCATCGCTGAAGTGATTATATAATCTCTGGCACAACTACAGAATGTGAGAGCATTACATTTTGCTACTACTTTTTCACTTTTGACTGACTACACCAGGTAGCGCCTCCTATTTCTTCTCTCTCTTGTTTTCCCTTTTCGGAGATATACAATTAATCTGGACAATCTTTCCATATAGCTGACATCATATTCTAATTCTTTTAGTTGCCCCGCTTTACACTTACTCAAATTTCATGATCTACTGAGAAATGCCAGAAGGGTTTTATACTCTATAGAGCCCGTTCATTCTGGAGGTCCGCGGTCGCCAAGATCAAAAACATCATCAATGTACTCTTCTTGCATGTTATTGTGTATGTGGCAGCAACTCATGCCCATGCTCGATATGTACTATCAAATCCATTGTGCGTTTACTTCTTAACTCAGCTTAACCTTCGCACTGCTGGGGCAGTTTTCATACTTTTGGCGTGCACAAATAAAACTCAAATGATATAATATATATTTTAATTCTATTATATCCACATAGTCAAATATTTTATTAATGTAGATGCCCGATACATTCTGAAAATGCCACCTAGCACTTTACGCTCATGGGCACCTTCATGCAATTTTGCATCAGTGCATAGGGTTTTTGAAACAGACAGACACCTATTGCACCACTGGTACAGGGCCGTTGCCCGCAATGCTCTCGAATGGGTATTGTCTATTAGGTGCTACTTGGACCTTGTGCGGTCAGCTTTTCTTTCTGCTAGATCATTACTGGAATTCAGATATTGGTGGTTCTAGTGGATAGCTATAGTGAAGTGCACCTATTTCGGTTGCTTTTAGCTTTGTATCTGTACGGTTTTACAGGAGTCGCATACAGCTAGCGGTTTGCACCCCTGGAGGTGCTTGTGCCGTTGTTACTCATCTAATGTATAGCATTATGGTGTGCCGTTAGTGGAGGGATTTTTCACTACTTTTAAAATAATGTGATCAGAAGCTACTTTCAAGTCTGAAATAGAATACGGTCCACATACACAATCTTTTGGTTTTCATACCATGTTGGGGTCAGTAACTCTCTAATGTTGGCTTCACACAAGCGTAAGCACATTTACACACACCTCAGTGCTGCATTTTTGCAGAATTAATTTGCGTGTGCATCGGTGTATTTACTGCACTTTTTTCCCCTTTAAGGCGTGTTCATTTGCGTGCCGGAGTAAATACGCACTGATTGAAATGACTAATTAGTCTAATGCGCAATTACACAGTGTTTCACTCATCTCCAAACGTATGTTGCACATTTGCGCATCCCCATTAACTTCTATAGAGGCCTTTGGCGCGCAAACACACACAAAAAATAGAGCATGATATTTTTATTTTATTTTGCATGGCCGAAATGCGCAGGAAAATACATGCATATGAATGAACGCATTGAAATCAATGGGCTCTATTCTTTGCCTATTGCGCAAGCAAATATGCCATGTAATGCCGCTTTAAGTCTAACTTTATTGTTTTCAATGGGACACCTCACAGTGCGTGCGCCTAGCGCATAGCCCGATGCTGCTACCCCATTGAAAACAATGGATGATGCGATGCAATGCCAAAGCTAGGACGTGCTGACATTTGAAAAATTGTTCATGTGTATGACCCCATTCAAAACGCGCACAAACTTTGCGCATTTTTCTCGGCCGTGTGAAACCGGCCTAATATGGTATTTTTTTGCTGTTTTTCTCCATAGGCTTCTGTTTAGAACTTCCAAATCGACCAGGAATACTCGCACATAAAATATTGCAAAATTTGTTTTAAATGCCTCCAATAATGCGTGAAAAAAATTATGTTTTTTACATGCTATTTAAAACAGAGGGGAAAAAAACTGTGCGCAAAAGAGAAAGTGTAGCCAGCCTCTCATCCACATAGATGTCTACATGTGAACTGTCCTGATTACGTAAGATTTAAAGGTGACATTTGTTAAGGCAGTTTATAACGCAAGTAATAATTTGTTATATTTATGTCAGTCACAGAACTGTCACGAAAGCACAAAATGTTACACAGATTTAATTTTCAAGAAAAACTTCAAAATGAACTATATTTATACAATTCGATAGCATTACAAACTCTAGGCAGAGTAATGTATCATTACTGCCCCCAAGTGGAGATGTTGTGGTAACAGAACACCTTCAACGGGAGCTGAAAATACTTGTCTTTTAAATTATCTATGTGTTGGTAAATAGTTTTGTGTAAAAAAAGACAACAATATTATGGAAGTGATAACTTTGTTAACTAACCAGAACAATGATATTTGCCAGCTTTCGGAGCGAAGGTTCGCCTTCATCAGGCTGGAAAGCGGCTGTCTGAGAGGCTCCATCGAAAACAAGGCACAGCGCTAAACGCTGAAAAAAACGTCTGTGTGAAGGAGGCCTTACTAGATATTGTACCAAGACGTGTAGATGGCGTGCCACATCAGTAGGATAAGCCGGAGCAATAAAATGGAGTTTTTTTAACACCCTAATGGTCCACTAGGGATTTCCCCGTCAGCATCGCCTCTCTCCCCCTCCACATCATCTCACCGCTCCCCTCTGTCCCAGACCTTTTTTTTGTCAAAAACACTCATAGGATGTTTTCCCATCTGTATTGGAGGTTTCACTGTATATCCGGTAGAAGAAACCGGAAGAAATAGCGCTGCATGCAACACTTTGTCTAAGAGCGGGCAGCTGAGCGGAGACCAAAGGACTCCATTATAGTTAACGAGGTCCGTTCGGTGCAGTTCGGTTCTTGCTCCCCAAACAGAACAGAAAAGCAGGACCCTGAGCGCAGATGTGAAGCCACCCTAACCCACCTAACCAAGTAGGTCGTTCTTCCGCTGGTCAGCTGTTTATTGTGCAGCCAATCATTGGACTTAACGGTACGGAGACTGGTGACCGGTCACAGCAATAATACACTTGGATGGATACATGACCGCTGGACCCAAAAGTGAGTGGACACCATGGAGACCGGAGTAGCAGGGGATACAAGAGGTGAATAAATGTTGTTTCATTATTTTTTAAGTTCTGGAATACTTTTTCAATGTTATCGACATGCGTATAAAGTGGTGCCGTTGCAGATGCACCGATTACCCTACGGTTAAGAACGCTTTTACATGGGACGAACTTGCAGGTAAACGATGGCCGGCAGCTTGTTCCAGTGATATGTTCTTGTGCATTTACAGAGGAACGAGCATCGCTGACTGCGCTAAATAAATGGAGACAGAGTGGATCGGGGATCGTCCGGCCCACCCTTCATTTACAGTAAACATAATCATAAGTGAACGACTGCCTGTTTCCGCTAAACAATATGTCATCCAGTTCTCTGAATGCAGAAACTGAACACGAATGAGAAGTGAACGACTTTTCGTTCGTTGTTCAGTCACTGCATGCATTTACACTGAATTATCATTCAGATTCTCACTGGATCGCGGGAATCCAAACGATAATCGTTCCGTGTAAAAGTCGCCTCAGGCAGTCCTACTATAAGGGCAGCAGGGGTGGTGGCTAAGACCCCATTTACACTGAAAGATGATCACTCAAAAATCACTCAAACGACAGTTTGAGTGACAGTTTTGAACGATCATCTTTGCATAGTCTATAGTAGCTACTAAAGAGCTATGAGGCGGAGCGGGACACTGCCACTATCACTCGCCAAACAATACAGCTGTTTTGCATAAGCAAACATCTGCATTGTTCTCTGCGCTTACAGCTCGCGTCCCACTGTGAACTACCAGCGGTACACGAGCTGAAAGAATCTTATCAGCTCTACCGACTGTGATAACAGTCTGCACCGTTAATAAGAGTTCATCACTCAATTCTAGAAAACTAGAATTGAGCAAGAAATGAATTGTGCACGAAAACTGCACGATGTCCGTGCATTTAGACTCAACGGTTATCGCTCAAAAGACGGCTTTAAGCGAATTTTGAGCGAGAATCGTTGGGTCTAAATTAGGTTGGAGTCAGTCTGTTGGGTGTGAAGTGTGCATGCAGTGTGTCATAAACCGAGGCGTTTGGTTGAGTCCTTGTATCGACGATTGGAAAGTCCTTATCTTGAATTCACAATTTTTTTTCTCTCTGTCATTCATTGAATGAACCTTCAGTGTTAAAGGGGTTTTTCTAGAAAAAACTATTGATAACCTATCTTCAGAATAGGTCAACAATAATTGATCAGTCGGGGTCTGACAATCAGGACTTCGGATGATCAATTGATTGGACGCATGCTGTCAGCACCACACCACACCGGATATGGAGCAGAAGCTGCTGCTCTGACCCCAATGTAGTAGCCGGCGCTTGTTGCTGCAGCTCCCATTAACTTTAATGAGAGCTGCACCTGCAATTACAATTGCTGGCCATAATACTGGGGTAGGAGCAGCAGCTTCCACTTCAACCCGTGTATTGCAGTTCTGATAATGGGCGCTTGATCAGCTGGGGTCCCTAGCGGTGGAACCCAGCTGCTGAAATATTGAAGACCTATCCAGAGTCCTTCATTTGCAAACTTGCCATTTTTTGGTAATTATCGATAACTGTGGTTCCACTGTGCGACGTTTGGTGTCCTCACTATGCTGGTAGTGAGACTACATTTCCCATCATGCCCTGCAGGCTGTAAACAGAAAGTAGTACGCTTCTCTCTATATATCTTGGCCAACCGCGGATATGCTTTCTGTGCAGCAAAACTACAGGCCCCCTAAATGTGACATCACTAGCGATATCATGTTTACATGGTAGGACTATCAGCTCTACAACCATGTGATCCGCATACAGAATATCAACAGAGCCGAAAAAAGTGTGATAGCGTAAGTCAGGCGACGTGCCATTGGATTTCAGAAAGGCGGTACTTTTGCAAATATAAGTCTATTACAAAGTTAATGTTTTTAAAGATTGGGGATGAGTGAGAGCAAAAACATATAACTCCGAAAACCCCTTCAATGCAGTTTTTGCAATGAATTACTAGAAATTCACAGTACAGTGATACCTTGGTTTAAGAGTGCCTCAACTTACAAGCTTTTTGATTTAAGAGCAGGCGCTCTCCCGAATTTTTGCTTTGACTTAAGAGCAAAGACTTGCGTTAAGAGCCTTGCTCTCAATGGGGCCACCGCTGCTGCCGGTGGCTCTATTGAAAGCAATTGCCTGCCGACAACCCCTGTAGTGGTTTTCGAGGAAGGGCTTTAAATATAAACCCTTCCCTGAAAATCATCCCTAGCTGTAGTAAAAAATATATACTCACTTGTCCACTGCTGCCGGGCTCAGGCATGTCTAGCTGCCGCTTGTTCTCCCTGCATTTTTAATCCCCACCTGCTGAAAAGTTTCAGAGCAGTGCAGGGAGAACAAGCGGTGGCTAGTCGCGTCTGAGCCCCGGCAGACAGGTGAGTATATATTTTATTTATTTTTTACTGCAGCTAGGGATGATTTTAGGGAAGGGCTTATATTTAAAGTCCCTCCCCGAATATCACTGCAGGGGTACTATTGCTTTCCATAGGGGAACGCAATCCCCATGGAAATCAGTGGGAGAGCTTCATGATCCGGAATGCATTAATGGCTTTTCCATCCATTTCAATGGGGAAACTGGTTTTGAGATGAGAGTTTTGGGTGAAAAGCTCCATCACGGAACGAATTAAACTCTTAACCCAAGGCACCACTGTATGCATATGCAGCGGTAATGGCACGACAAAACGCCATACCATTTGTAACCCACAAAATTGTCTACAAAACACGTGTTTATTTGCGCGCTCCTTTGTATGGCTATTGTCAAGGGATTAATTGGACAATTCCTATTGTATCCAGAATGGTGCTGGTGATTGTGGTAACACAGCAACAAACAAATCTCAGTACACAAAGTTTTCGTGATGTTTTTTTTAACCGCTGCATATTTCCCCATTTTTACTTTATTCAGGTGTGACCACAATAGACCCAAAAATCTAAGGAAATTGGGATGTGAGGAGCAGTTTGATGAGGTTCCAACAAGAGCAGAGTGGCTTTAGCCATTTGGTGACTGCCTGTGACAAGGAAGGAACAGTACGGTCATTAGTTCCCATTAAACAATTCTCCATATCCCAATTTCCCGCAGTCACACCTGAATTTCTTTTCTTCGAGGACCTTCTATGTAGGGATCTCGAATATTACATCACTGAAATATAGATTAGTCGAAAAGGTAGAAAAATAGAATGTAACTTACATTTTGAAATATCACCTTGCAGCTGCAGAATTTGTGGTACTGGCATTGTAAGAACCACAATATCAAAGTTTTCAGGGGACCCAAACTTTCTACAAACTTCCCATCTTCCCTCACGGAGGTTTATGTGTGTTACATGTCGTTCATAGAAGACATCAGCACCTGTATAAAGCAAATTAAAGATTACTTCAAGTGGTTGTTTGCTCAGCATCACTGGGTCACTGAGGTGGCTAATTAATACAAAGACGCTGCAAAAGTCTTAAATTAAAAGCAGGGATCAGAAACGCTATCTTTTCTCCTTAGGGAGAGTACCTAGACGGTGAGTGAGACGACTCAAATGGCCATGCACGCTCCTCTGGGTAATATGCAAATAAGGGAGATGGAATAAATCCTCCACAGTTCCACCTATTGAGAGGCAGCATTCCTTCAAGCCAAAGTCAGACTTTTTATACAAGCCTTGTAACAATGACCTGGAATTAAAAGCAAAGCCAGACTCCATGTACTCATCTCTAGTAAAGACCAATATGGCCAATCAGCAGTAATCCTATCAGTCCCTTCATCTTAATTACTTCTTACACTAGGTGCCCTTGTTCCGTTAGCATCACACTGACTTGTTTCACTGGTGAAGTGAAACCTCCAGTATAAAGTCACCACCTTCCTTGGGTTACTGCATCAGTTTGCGGATGTCTTCAACTCCATGTTACCACTCCGGTATGTGGCTGACTCTCCCTCTCCAACACAACTCCAGGACTACTCCTGCAGGGATTGGTTCTTAACTGGGTTACTCCTCACATGGCAGATTCTTATAGCTTCTGAACTTCTCACAAAAGAACACTCTTCCATAACACAGCACTTTTCCTATCAGGCAGAAATTGTTTCTCTAGCCATCTTGGCAACCCTCTGTTGTGGGATACAGATACACCCCAATGACATGCAGAAGCGCCTTTGTGTGTTTCAGGCAGCTATGCAAATCAATGTCAGACCCTTTATACAGGTCTTTAGAACAATGATTGGGAATTGAAAACCAAGCGAGAATCCATACACAGACAGCTGTTTCGGGGTTTTTGCCCCTCATCAGTGTGAAGTAGGATTCCGGCTTGGCTAATGAGAGGCCCATGATGTGGGTCAGGAAGGGTATTATCTCTTCTTAAGGAGAGCACCTAGAAGGTGTGTAACGAGACACCTAGGAGGTTTATAAGGCCATGCATGCTCCTTTGGGAAATATATGCAAATAAGGAAAATGAAACAATACCTCTGCAGCGCCACCTATTGGATGACATTACAGGCTGTTTGTACAATGCACGGACAGGCAGGGTCCTCCAGAGTGAGAAACACTTTTTGTATCTGCCCTAGTGGATAAGGGCCCTGAATAGATGATCCCCCTCATTTCAAATTTGTTTTCCTACACCAGAAAACCCCTTTTAATTGGATTTTCTGGTTGTTTGCATTGAAATTCAATCATGATGTAATGAAAAGTTGTGCAACATCCTAATGTACGCTGCGTTTCACTTCTTCACTATTACATAAGTTATAAGATTAGCACAGACTATATCACGAATTTCAGCCATATTTGACTAGAGCTAGAGAACTACTTTAACCCCTTAGTGACCAGCCATGTATGTTTTTATGTCAGTCACTAACGGGTATTAGGCTGGGCCGCTGTAAAAACATGCCAGCCTAAACTATGGCCAGTATTGTAGTCACTTACTGTTATGCTTGAAGTAATCGATATATATGTGTTTAATAACGGCCGAGATCTTTCTCAAACAGACGGATGAGGAGTAACCTCCCATCCTAGCCGATTAACCTTTTACATGCCATAATCAATAGCAAATGACCATGTAAGAGGTTTACAGGAGAATGGGGCTCCTATTGTCATGTATGGGCACCCTGCAATGCGATCCCAATGTGCAATAAGTTCCCTTTACGTCATGGTGGAGCGGGGGGTAGCAGTGGGGAACAGGGGGGAGCTCTCTCTCTCCCCCCCCCCCCCCCCACTGCAACCCCCCGCTCACCCCCGGCGCCCCCTGAATCTTTTCGCCCGAGTAGTCAGTTACTCGAAAAAAGTGGTGCTCGATTGCGAAATCGCCCTAAACGAGTACGTTCGCTCATCTCTAGTTCTAAGTAATTCTATTTAGGATAAATAAAAAGTACTGATGTAGTTCTACAGATGTATATAGATATACAGTACCTGACTGTTTGAGGTAGTGTTTAACTATTGAAGAGACTCCTTGAGGTGTAACTAGGTTGTAAGTTCCTTCTGTCATCATCATTCCCTCTATTGAAGCACTTAGAGGTTTACAGATGCCTTCTGCCACCAGTTCATCATGAAACCTACAAGAGCGAGAAGAAAAAAACGCTCGAATAAAGACTTAGCATTTGGCCGCCTGCAGACGAGCGGGTCGGATCCGGCAGCGAGAAATCTCGCCACGCGATCCGACCCCAGAGCCTGCAGGGGCGAGCGCGTACTCACCCGCGCCTGGCGGCCCCGGCTCTTTGATGTGCCGGCTGCCGCGCAGCCGGCGCATGCGCAGACCGGAGCCGGCGGCCAGGTGAGTGCGTGCTCCGCACAAAATTAGAACATGCCGCGGTTTGTTTGCCGCGCGAGATTTCGCGCGGCCAAACCGCGGCCGTCTGCATAGGAGTGCGTATTGTAATGCACTCCTATGCAGACTTTCAGCGGCGGAAATCCCGCGGGAAATCCCGCGGCGGGATTTCCGCTCGTCTGCAGGCGGCCTTTCTCTGTAATGAAATTCTGAACCTTTAGGGCTCATGTCCACGGGCAAAATGTGATTTAAAATCCGCAGCGGATCTCCCGCACGCGGATCCGCATCCCATAGGGATGCATTGACCACCCGCGGGTAGATAAATACCCGCGGATCGTCAATAAAAGGCATTTTAAAAAAAATGGAGCATGAAAAAATCTGGACCATGCTCCATTTTCATGCGGGTCTCCCGCGGGGACGGCTCCCGCGGGCTTCTATTGAAGCCTATGGAAGCCGTCCGGATCCGCGGGAGACCTAAAATAGGAATTAAAAGCATTTACTCACCCGCAGCGGGCCGCGAAGCTCTGCTCTTCCTCACGGCCGCATCTCCCTTGCTTCGGCTCGGCGGATGTGCCCGGCGCATGCGCGCGGCACGTCGACGACGTGCCGGCGACGTGCCGCCGGCGTCAGGAATTCATCCGCCGGCCGAAAATGAAGATCCGGCCGTGAGGAACAGCTGACCTTCGCCGCCCGCTACGGAAAGGTAAATGCTTTTACATTTCTATTTTCGGCGCTCATGTCCGCGGGGCAGGAGGGACCCGCTGCAGATTCTACATGTAGAATCTGCAGCGGATCTGATTTTCCCCGTGGACATGAAGCCTAAGGGTAGCTTCACACTGGCGAGGGAATCACGCAATTTCCCAGCGCTACGAGGTCACAAAATTATGAAGCCAATGGCTTCCAATGGCTCAATGCATATTTGCGATGTTTCAACGCTTGCGGACAAGAAGAAGAGCAGAAGAAGACTGTCAGGACCTGCAAGCAGAAGCACCGGAGATGACAGCGATAGTAAGGTGATGTACTATTTTATTTTTATTTTTCTACAGTTATTGATTATTTTCGAAGGGGGGGCTTATATTGTGCCCTCTTAAGTGGCCCCAGTAGTAATAGTGCCCCTTTAGTTGCCCCAGTAGTAACAGTGTCCCTTTAGTGGCCCCAGTAGTAATACTGCCCCCACTCTGTGCCCTCCTCACCCCTGTACCTCTGGCAGTAACCATACCATGAAGTACTTTTACTCAATTTCTAGCTCCGCTCTGACCACCACTGATGTAAATCAGAGACTCTGACCTCTCCCCCCAGTATCTGCGCTGTATACAAAACATCGGAACATGCTGGACCGCAGACGCTGGGAGGAGAGGTCAGAGTTTCTGACTATTTACATCAGCAGTGGCCCGACCAGAACTAGAGAGTGAGTTAAAGTGGTGTGGTTGCTGCCTGACCATGCTCACAGCTAACAATGGCTTTTACCAGCCATTAATATGGCCAGTAGAAGAAATAAATTTGGACGTTAGATTTTATTACAGACTGGGACGATGACTTATGGCCCAGTTGGAAACCCTATTGAAGATGCATATTGTAGTTTTGGGACCACAGTCTTCCTCCTGTCACCAACCTGCTTAAACTAGAAAAAGCTTCAATAACACTTACTGTCAATATTTATTGATAGTCCCCCACGTTTGGTTTGATAACTAAGCTGTGGTGAAGTGTCCAAATTCACACAATTTCATATATCCCTGCTATCCGATGGATATAGGCCTCAGTAGCATCCACTGCAGTTTCCGGTATGTTTCATCCACGGGGATGTAATGTCCGATGGCATCTACTGGACAAGGCAGTCCTGTCACATGGAATCACTATGGATACAATCCATTATTGGTAAACTGGTTGGGGTTTTGTGAGGCCAGGAACTTCTGCAGCTTGGGGTAAAAAGCATATTAGGGGTGATAAGGGGACATAATTTTTATAGCCTGTGGGTCCAGACTGTTCTCATTAAAAGGGTGATCTGAGTCATATTTTTTCCCCTTGCATTAAAATAAATCGGTATATACTCACCTCTCCCCACCGTGTTCCGCACCGGTGCTCGGTCCTTTGCTGCTCTATTTATTTATGGGCAGCAATGCCGCCCAGTTTACAGGACGTCACAAGCACTGCAGCCAATAACAGAGCTCTGCTATCGAGAGGCTGAGCTCTGTCATTGGCTCTAGCACCTGCGACATCCTGTAAACAGGCTGGGGAAGCCGATAAACGTGATGTAAGAGGGGAGATCCGGAGCTGCCGGGTGGGACACAGCAGGAGCAGGCAGAGGTGAGTATATGTTGATTTGTTACTTTTACTACATGGAGAACATACTTTTATTTAAAAAAAAATCTAACTCGGACCATCCCTTTAAGTGTAGTCTTTGCCATAATGCCTGTATTACTATGCCACTGATGCCAATTGTGAACCCTTGCTATGGCATTTTTTAACATTAATTTAGGCATGACCTAACACAACCATGTAGTTCCCGACTGGGACAGTTGGGCTATTCAGCAATATGACTACCAAGAGTATTTGGAGACTTGTTCTATGTTGGAAGCCATTGCAAAGCCATCAAAGTCTCTGACTTTTGTTTTAAAAGCATATGGCAAATCCGCAATCACAACCCTTGTAGATGACCACACGGAGACCTACGAGTCTGTATCATCGCCCCTTAAACACTCATGTGCGAATCAGTGGCATATTTCTAGTATACCGCATGGGATGGGGGCATGTGACTTTTTTTCTGGTACAGTGTCATGCAACGTTCTCTCTTTTGACCCCTTGTAATACTAGAGACAGACGGAGGGTCATTATGGCCGTAGAGTAGATTATGGGGGATGTATACCGACTTCATGACAATAGAGATGACAGTGAACTATCTTACGTTTTGTGCTTCTTGGCATAATTCGGCGTGACTGTGATATATTGGGCTCCCAAGTCAACGGTACAGTTTGGGTCTGACGGAGACCGACTTGTAGACATGCGCCCCCCTAGGCAGACAGCAATGAAAATGTGTTATTATTAAGTAGCATAGACAGAACATACAGTATGTGCTTATCCATAGAAAACACACTAACGGCATTATTAGCATCTATTAATTGATGCAGAGGAAAATTGGCGCAGTTTACCGCAGCAATCAGATTTCAGCTCTAATGTCTTACTGGCCTTTTGCGACATGAAATACTCGCTGTGGGCAACTGATGCACGTCTTGCAATGCAACAATGCGATGCAATTTAGTATATTCACTCTAAGGCCGGATTCACAAAAGGGGGGCGTATGCGTATTTACACGCGCATGAGCCTAGTATATTTGCAGAACGAATTTTGTTTTTTTTGTGCACATTCAAATGCTTGAACAAAACACGCACTTGTGAACTAACCCATTGAATCCAAAGCGCTGTGTAGAATGTGGGCGTAGGGGATTTTTGGTCACCCAAGTATGCAGTGTATTTGCCTGACTGAAATGCTCTTACACTTGTGTAAAAGAGCCCTAATAGTGACCCCCATAGTAATAACGACCCTCAAAGTGGCTGCAGTAGTAATAGTGACCCCCATAGTGGCCCCAGTAGTGATAGTGACCCTCAAAATAGCTGCAGTAGTAATAGTGACCCACATAGTAATAACGACCCTCAAAGTGGCTGCAGTAGTAATAGTGACCCCCATAGTGGCTCAAGTAGTGATAGTGACCCTCAAAATAGCTGCAGTAGTAATAGTGACCCCCATAGTAATAACGACCCTCAAAGTGGCTGTAGTAGTAATCGTGACCTCAGTAGTATCAGTGACCCCCGTAGTAACCCCAGTAGTAATAGTGACCCCCCCATAGCAGCCCCAGTAGTGATAGTGACCCTCAAAGTGGCTGCAGTAGTAATAGTGATCTCAGTACTAACAGTGACCCCGATAGTAAGCCCAGTAGTGATAGTGACCCCCACAGTGGCTCCAGTAGTAACAATGCCCACTATATTGGCCCCAGTAGTAACAGTATGCCCCATAGTATTCCCAGAGAGGATACCCGGCCAGGGGCCAATAGCGACCCACCAGGGTGTTATGTGTGCATACACACTGCGCATTTCCGAACGCAAAAAAGAAGGCAGACAGGCTCATTGAAATACAGCGTAAATACACAGTGAATACACAAGTATCCTGCATATTCACTGCATATTTGCGCCCGCCCAAATGTAATATGCACCAATATAGCTCATGCTGCGTATTTTTGCACATCGAATAAAAAAATACGTTCACGTAAACGAACCCATTGAAATCGATGGGATCCATTCACTGTGTATTACACGTGCAAATACTGGGCACATAATACACTGTGCATATCCGCTCATGTGAACAAGCCCTTACTACACATCGGCCTCTCCTGTGGCCCTTCATGGAGATGAGTTTGACGGCCGTGATCTACAGTTTACCATATGGAAACATATATGGTCGGCTTTTTCCATCCCTTTTCATAGGCGCTCATGCACATGAGAACCACTGGTGACCGGCTCCCACGGACCGCGTTCAGGGCAGTAATCAGGGACCGCATTAATGTATACGTGTAATTGCTTAGGAGACCTCTTTGCAGGATGATGAGGTCAGAGGGCTGTATGTGCTCTGCATGGGTACAAGGTCAGACTAGTGGGTATTACCTGCACCCCTGGCTTTGTCCCATATGACAAGCTGCAGTCTGCTGGCCGCCTGCTTCCTCAGCAGGTAAGCACACAGACTCCCTGTCAGGCCGGCACCAATGACTAATATCCTCGCCATGGTCTCCTGCAGACAGTGACAGCCTCCGATCACTAATATCCTAGTGCTCCAGCTGCTGGACAAGCATGGCTTACCCTGGGTGAGGAGCTGCAGGCCTCGCTCCCTGCACTGACACAGCACTCACACTGAATGCATCCTAATACATCATGTTTTCTCAAAATTAACTATTTATTTTTACAAAAGATTTTGCAGAGTGACTTATTTTATTGCTTCTTACAATTAGATGCCAAATATAACAAATACTTATTGTCAAAAACAATCCATCCCTAGAAGAAGTTGTCGCAATGCAATGAAACTTTCTCTGTGTGATTATGGGCATGGAGGCTCTAGTAACCCTGTTGTACCGCCTCTAGCTTGGATACAAGATGTGATAGAGGCAGGCATGGAGGCTCTAGTACCCTGTTGTACCGCCTCTAGCTTGGATACAAGATGTGATACAGACAGGCATGGAGGCTCTAGTACCCTGTTGTATCATCTCTAGCTTGGATACAAGATGTTATAGGGGCAGGCATGAAGGTTCTAGTACCCTGTTGTACCGCCTCTGGCTTGGATACAAGATGTGATATAGGTGGGCATGGAGACTCCAGTACCCTGTTGTATCATCTCTAGCTTGGATACAAGATGTGATACAGGCATGCATGGAAGCTCTAGTACCCTGTTGTACTGGCCCCAATCTTGGATACAAGATGTGATAGGGGGGCATGAAGGCTCTAGTACCCTATTGTACCGCCCCTAGCTTAGATACAAGATGTGATAAGAGCGGACAAGGAGGCTCTAGTACCATGTTGTACCGCCTCTAGATTGGATACAAGATGTGATGTGGGCGAGCATGGAGGCTCTTATACCCTGTTGGGTAGCCTCTAGCTGGGATACAAGATGTGATACGGGCAGGCATGGAGGCTCTTGTACCCTGTTGTACCACCTCTAGCTCGGATACAAGATGTGATATGAGCAGGCATGGAGGCTCTAGTACCCTGTTGTACCGCCTCTAGCTTGGATACAAGATGTGATACGAGCCAACCAAGTAATCTTGTAGATATGATACCTTTAAATGGCTAACAAAAAATACATATCTACAAGATTACTTGGTCCCTGTCACTGAGAACAATCACACTTTGCTCTACTGGCTGACATGGTACCAAACCTTTTTTTCAAATACACCATGTAATGGAGCAGTTAAATGGGCCTTAACTGAGCCTCTAGATCATGCAAACTCGAAGTTGGCGTCCCAGATGGTCCCATATATGTTCTATTGGTGAGAATTCTGGTGACTGGGTAGGCCATGGAAGTGTGGCAATGTTGTGGGGACAATCCTGTGACCACCTTGTGTGTGGCCGGGCATTATCTGCTGAAAAATGCCTCTTGGAAGCCACCATGAGAGGAACACATGTGGCTGCAGGATGTCCTGAACATATCGCTGAGCTGTCATTGTCTCTCGTACCACTACTAAGGGGGACCGACTGTCATATGCGATGGCCCCCCAGACCATCACACCAGCAGTGGGCGCAGTGTGCTGCTTCACAACGAAGGCAGGATTGAGACGCTCAACCCTAGGCCTCCAGATATGAATACAGCCGTTGTCAGTGCCCAAACTAAACCTGGTTTCTTCGCTGAAGACAGCCCGGTTCCATTCCGTAGCGTCTACTTTCATCGTTCATGACCCTATTGCAAATGGGCACTGTGAGACCAAATGTCCTTCAGCCAAGTGCCTGGAAATATTTCTGACAGACACAGGGGTGTAATGTTGGTGCTACCTGTCTCTGGATGGTGGACAATGAAACAGTTGGAGCTGCTTGTGCTTGTTGGACAATCAGACGATCCTCTCTACTGGTGGTCTGTCAAGGGTTTCCTGAGCCCTGTCACTTTTTGTGACCTCACATTTCCACTGGTCCCAACACCTCCTAACATTCTGGTTAGAACTGCTCCGGTGGGGGGTAATTCATCGATACGACCATCCAGCTTCTCACATCCCAATAATGCGCCCATCTCTGACTCTGGTAATGGGGTGAAATCTCTTCTCTGCATCGTAGAGGCGTCTAGTGGTCAATAAGCTCTACACAAGCCTCTACACACAAGGAGCTTCTGAGAGCCTTTTCATAGGTCAAGGCTGGAACCACTTTTCGGGCCCCCAATGACAAGACCATTCATCTAATCACGCCACAACTCTAATCATTTGTATATCTGCCTGAGGCTTCTTTCACATGAGCGCATATCAGCCAGCCGTTTTCACAGCCGTCCGATATGCGCTATGATCTGATGCATTGGATTCCAATGCATCAGATCACATGGGCGTATTTCTGAGACGTAAAAATGCCCGGAAAGTCAATATAGCAGCAGGCGTTTTTACATCGGGCCCAAAAGATAGTCCTGGAACTATCTTTTGGGCCGGGAATATGTCGGCCGCTGCATGGGCTCCTATGGGAGCCCATGGCAGCGGCCATAGGTAGGAGGGAGTTTAGCAGCGTGGCTGCTGAACTCCCTCTCTTTGTTCTCCTCTCCCCCTTCCCTGTGCAGGCTCACCTCTCGTTCCTCCCTGCTCGTTCTGTGCAATGCGAGGGGGCTGGAGGGGCGGAGCTAAGTACCCACCCTCTCTCCGCCCCTATTTGCCATGAATTATACATCTAACCACCAAGTGTTTGTACCACTGTGAGTGACTGTCACTACGAATTAAGTGCCTCTGTTTAAGTAGAAATAAACATCCTTTATTATGCGCGTAAAAGTAGTGGGGTTCACCAACCTTGCAGGTCAAGTCAAGGGTAGCAATGATGAAGATTTTAGTTTTGATTCAGTTGTGTTGTGCGCACACAGAATCAAGTATATTACTCAGATATCTGATCATCTATTTTTGGCCGTGTGAAGATGTATGACTATCACACACTTGATCCAATTTCCCTTTTCAGATTCAATCATGCTTCCCTTTTTGTGTGCCAGTAAGTACGAGGATAAAGGTCACTTTAGTATCCACTGGTTATGCTCCATATCTCTCAAATATTGGCTTTACAATGCAAAATTGTTTCTGCTGCATTTGGCTAGTAATTGTTAGGGCGGTCTCACATGTGAATATGTGCAATTGAGCCTGACTCAGTGCAATGTATTTGTGCTATGAATTATGGTTTTTGCGCACGTATCAGCGTATTTTACTTACTTTTTGTACCCACAAGGCATGTTTCCTTACAAAGGGAACACAACCACACTCCAATTTAAATGGCTACTGAGCCTAATGAGTTCCGAATATATTCTTTTTCACGCAGAATTGAGCATCCTATTGGGCGCACATTTGCGCACCCCCCCCCCCCCCCATAGACTTCTATGGGGATCTTTGGTGTGTAAATGCACACAAAAGTAGAGCATGCTGTGTTTTTTTTGTATGTGCAACAAAATGTGGACGAACCCATTGAAATCAATATGTTCTATTCTCTACCTATTGTGCCAATATAGTTGCAAATACGTCCGTGTGAATCCGTCCTTAATTACAATTCTAGACAGATAGGCAAAATCCCCCAACAACTTTATGGAGAAATATATGGATCTGACTGAGAATACATGCATGTAAATGTGCCAGTGAGCGAGGTTTTCCACAACACAGTTTGGTGTAGTCTTTGATGTGAATCCTAGTATAGTAGAGACATAAAAGAAATAAAACAAATCAAAAACTGCAAGCAACTATATTGTGGAGACCTGAAGTACGGCCTTTTGTTACTCAGTTGTGTATCTCATGATGTGCATCCTCCATTTATGTCCGGCAGCATGCTAATACATACTCCTCCATCCCATCCTAATAATTACATTTAAAGTGAGGAAGGCACATCTTATTTTTCTGCCACATCAGCCAGCACCATTGGTTGACCAACTAGAGCAGCAATGCATAAAAGAGGAAGTGATATCTTGGCCCAGTTTAGCATGCTCTGACGTTGTAGCTGGCTGGTCTCATGTTACATTTCCTTCCCCTGGGGTATTGTTGCTAGCACTATTATTAGCCTACTAGATTTACAGTCCAGAAGCATGTAGGCACAACTTGCCTTGCACCTTCGTTCCCTGTGGTCTGTTCTAATAATTACCCCACTCTAAAAACCACACCTCCTATGGAAGTTAACATGCAGTTAACCTGAAATTAAAAATCTATTACATCCAACTAGACCTGTCTGTATATAAGAATAGAACCTATATACTGTAACTATTGAGTGAAGTCTGCTGACCAACTCTACAGCATCACCTGTAATCCACTTCTGACCCTGAATGGTAGGTGCTTTTCCCCACAGGACTATCTATAGGCATGTGACTCTTACACCTAATCCGGCTGTTATAGCTGTCATGTCCAGGTGCCTGAGCAATTAGTCTTCTGGAGTGGAAAGATCTTGACCCATGCCTGTTCCACTCAGTTTTCCTAACTCCTCCTTTCCTGACTTCAGCTTGTTTGCTGACCACGTTTACTTTATCTGCTGCCTACCCTGACCCTTGGCCTGACTCATCAGTTTTCCGCCTGTCCAGACCTTGGCTCTCTTCTATGACTACATCTGTGTCTACACCCATGTTACGGTAAACCTGTTGCATCAACTGTCTCTTAACTGAGACTATTTTTGGGATTACAACCTGTGGGTCTCAAAAGCAAAGATTAGATCCCAATTGATAGGCTTAAAGGAGATGTCCCGCGCCGAAACGGGTTTTTTTTTTTTTAAACCCCCCCCCCGTTCGGCGCGAGACAACCCCGATGCAGGGGTTAAAAAAACCACCCGCACAGCGCTTACCTGAATCCCGGCGGTCCGGCGTCTTCATACTCACCTGCTGAAGATGGCCGCCGGGATCCTCTGTCTTCATGGACCGCAGGGCTTCTGTGCGGTCCATTGCCGATTCCAGCCTCCTGATTGGCTGGAATCGGCACGTGACGGGGCGGAGCTACACGGAGCTACACGGAGCCCCATAGAGAAGAGGAGAAGACCCGGACTGCGCAAGCGCGGCTAATTTGGCCATCGGAGGGCGAAAATTAGTCGGCACCATGGAGACGAGGACGCCAGCAACGGAGCAGGTAAGTATAAAACTTTTTATAACTTCTGTATGGCTCATAATTAATGCACAATGTACATTACAAAGTGCATTATTATGGCCATACAGAAGTGTATAGACCCACTTGCTGCCTCGGGACATCTCCTTTAAGGGTAAAAACCAAGAAACACCAGGTGCAACCACTTGGATCTAGTCCTAAGGCTGCCTGTCCACGGGTGTTTTTGCATTGCATTCCCCGCAGTGATAATCCAGCCAGGGGGAACGCAGTGCACACTTTCCATAGCTTTGCTATGGAAAGCGCAGCCCCCTGTCCACGAGCGGAGAATCATAGCGATTCTCCGCTCGCGGGCGGCAAATCGCAGAATTGCCGCGATTCTCCGCAGTGAGCCTACCTGTCAGATAGGCTCGCCGCGGAGATCCGTCTGCCGGCTCCTGCTCCTGGGCGGGCCCCGGGATTTTGCAACGCCCGTCGACAGGCAGCCTAATTCTAATTGCTTTAAGGCACAATGGATCCACATTTGCTTTGTTGACACCAGTTAGGACTAATAGGTATGGTGCAGCTCAAATTAGTTGAGTTAAAGCATACCTAACTTTTCAACATTTAAACAAGTATTCTAAAATATACCAGGTTCTCCTATTCATTCATTTGCTATTCTTTGCATCCTGTTTCATCTCCGTAAATTCTGATTTTAAGGTGGTCTTCCCCATTTTTGTTGCCCTGCTGTTTTCAACTCACTTCATGCAGGGGCATGTAGCAAACCTAACATCCACCAGTAGTTCACTGACCTGCACTTCCTTTCTGTGACATCCCATGTTGCATTGCATAGTCTGTGGTCCAATCAGCTGGGGGAGGGCAAAAGGGTCAGTATCTGAATACCTGCCCCTCTGCACTCTCAGGATGGTTTGGGCATTCTGACCAAATAGTTAATAAACCTACTACAATAAAACCTATTGCCCATCCCCTGCATCCAAAACATTTTTCAGCCATCATTCTACTCCTCTGTGTAGCACATTGCTTTCTTTTTCTAAGTCTGCCTAAATTTGCTAATTACTTGTTGCACTTTCTCAGCTCACGCCTCCACATTTCTCTGACATGAACCAGCAGCCACACTGCAGATATTTTGGGCATAGCACAGCTTCTCTCGAGTCTATTGCTGGTTTAATAGTGCTTACATCAGTGGATCCAAGCATTATTACCATAGGCGACCCCAAAAAATAAAAAAGAAATCTGCATCCAGGTAACACCACCCACATTCTACCCCCAAAGAAACTTGGCGTAGGGGAGGGCAAAACATTCTGTAATCTACATTGGAGCCAAGATTCGTTGACTGATTCGCATCTCTTAAGCTACTCTACTGTAAAGTTAATAGCATTTACTACTGCTGCTGTGTATCTGAGTAGATAAAAATCAAAACTAAATGCCTAAAATTCTCTATTTTCTATGTAACTTTCAGTAAATGTACAGGCTAGTCAGGTAAACCAATGATTTTTGTACTATGAACGCACGCTGGAATATGTATGCATCTCCTTAAATGATTTCTTTGCTATTTAAGCCAATTGTCATTGTCATACCAGTTGACTCCGGCTTTACAGTTTCCATGGAGATGAAGAGGATATTTAGCTACATGTATCACTTACATTATATTATTATGATAATACGCTTTCTTCTGCCTACAGTTGCAGCGGCATTATTAGAATGTGAAATCTAGACAGCTGGAAAAAGGGAGCAAACAATGCAAATTGTATCATGGATGGCATTTATGTAATGAAGAAGAAAAACCAAAGCAAAAGCAAACACTGTCATGCCCATTTCCAATATGGATGCCCATTTTACTTTTTATTAAATATACTCCACACTTAAATATCATTAGATATTAAAAAAAAGTCAGTCTCATAAAAATGTCAGGGGGAATGATAGAGATGGTGAATGATATCTCATTTACACCTTGCAGGCCATGTTTGCAGCCAACATTTGTGTTGCCATATAGCCTAATAGTAATCAGTTTGGTGAACTGCAGAGTTTGCTGCCCAGACATCTTTGGCCCCTTAGTTTTGTAGTCATTCCCAGCCTATACTGCCACATGATCCCTTGTAATACTATGCCTGCTGCTACCCGAGGTGCCCCTATTACTCCAGCCCGAGTGCTACCCAATGCCCCCACGACTGCCTGTTTAAATAATTGGAGCAGTTGATACATTTTTAATGTGGTTGATGGATAAGTAGTGTGAATGTTTTATTGTTCTATGATTGATACAGCGTTTCCCTGAAAATAAGACCCTGTCTTATATTCATTTCCCCCAAAAGAGGCGCTAGGTCTTATTTTCAGGGGGTGTCTTATTATACTTACCTAGCAGTCTCGGTCCAGGTCCCTCCCGCTGCTCTCTGGAGCTCTGATGCATCGAGCCGCGGCATTGATTGGCAAATTCATGAATCCTGCCTCCACAACTCAATGGCTGTGATTCGTTCTTCGACCACTGCTAAGCCAATCAATACAGCGCTCGATAAACCAATCACAGCCATCACATTGGTTTGTCGAACGCTGCTCAGCCAATCAAAGCACAGATAAACCAATCACAGCCATCGCTTCCTGGAGGTGGGATTTATGAATTCCGTAACCAGGAAGTGATCTTCTGTGGGCCGCCGAGGACAGCAAGAAGCGTGTCAGAGCTCAGGAGAGCAGCGGGAAGGACCTGGACCGAGCCTGCAAGGTAATGTATTACTTTTGTTTATGTAATGCAGCTAGGGCTTATTTCCAGGGTAGGGCTTATATTTCAAGCCTCCCTTAAAAATCAGGGTAGGTCTTATTTTCAGGGAATCCTGGTAGTTGATCTCCAAACTTTCACACTTTGTATCTATCAACTACTCCAATTGTTTACTGTTACAATTGTTTACTCTCCTCATATTGATAGTTCTGCTTTATATCAGTGTATGCACAAATATGCTGACCTCAACGTATTTGCGCGTTGAACGAGGTTTGTGTGTGCGTGTGCCTGTGTACTTGACTGTACGTATTTGCACAGGCATGCATGTTCACATGGGCGGGGGTCACCCCCTGTCATCCCCACTGTGCTTTAAAAGGCTATATGGCCAAATGATGTCCAGATGTGTTCTATGTTTTACAGAATTGTGCAGCATATTGCAGATTTGCGCGTGCATTTACGCACCTCCCATAGTCCTCTATGAGGAGCCTTGCTTCATAGATACACAGAAGGATAGAGTAGGTCCTATTTTTTTGCACATAACTGCACAAATACGGTTATCTCCAGGGACACTTCAAACTAGCGTATGCGCAATCGCGCACGATTCAGCGCAACGTATTTGAGCCAGGAACAAGTCTTTTTTTATGTGCGTATCGGCGTATTTTACTGTATTTTTATGCACGCAGGGCAGGGTTTTTTGCACCTGAGACACTAGCACAACCACACACAATAAGATGTGTTCTTTTTTTTCACAGAACTGCACAGCATATTGCACATTTGGCACCTCCTATACTTCTCTGGAGACCATTTGGATGCGAATGTGCCCAAAAACAGCATGCTGTGTTTTTTTTAAAAAAAGGGAGCTGCGAATGAACCCGTTGATATCAATAAGTTCTGTTCTCTGGATATTGTGTGCGCAAATATGTCATTGTGAAGGAACCTAAAGTTTACATCCTGTTGTGTCAAGTACCACGGGCCCAGAAGTGAACCCTTCGCCATCCCTCAGCTTGAACTGGCTGTGACTGATAGCCGGCTTCCCACTGCAGCAGAGGGGATCAATGAGGATCTCCGCTTTTAACCCCTTACATGCCGCAATCAATATACATTGTGACATGTAAAGGGTTCACAGAGGGAGCATGTTCCCTCTGTAATGTCATTGGCACTGCATGATGTAATCACAGAAGTTTATTGGGTTGCCATAAACTGGTGTCTGGGCCTGCCATGGCTTATAATCACTATTGTGAGCAATAATGAGCATTGCAGTACAGAACGATCAGAGCTTTTATGGTTTAAGTCCCCTATAGGGACTTAAAAAATATTTTAAAAAAATAAATGAATATAGTGAAAGAAAACTGTAAAAACACGAAAAAAATGTTTGTGCCCTTTTCTGTTTGTATAAAAAATGTTTTTAAAAACCCATATATTTGGTATCATCATAACTATAACAGCCTGTACAATAAACTAAACACAATATTTATGCAGCTTATTTAACCGCTTATTTTGTTCATTTTGTCACCCAAAAACGCAGTAAGGCTAAATTCACATGGAGCAGCGCTATATCGGGCCAAGAAACTCGTTCTGATATTGCGCTTGTCAACGTGCGTTTTACCCTCAGATGAGAGGTGATTTTCAAGCAAGAACACCTTCACATTGCTTCTGTGAAATTACGATACACATGGTGGAGCAGTGGTGGCGAACCTATGGCATGCGTGCCAGAGGTGGCACGCAGCGTCCTCCCTGCTGGCACGCGTCACCATTGGCCGCTCACCACATTAGTGAATGCCTGCTCCCCTGCCAACATTCACTCAGCGCTGCTATCTGCGCTGATCCCGGTGCACACTGTGACGTCAGTGTGCAGCCGGGATCCTCCTCCCCTGTCCCCTGACGTCTCCTACTTGGTTCCGCAAGAGCAGGGAGAGGAGGCATCCACCAGCACACTGCTGTCAGTGTGCACCAGCGATCAGGCAGAAGAGGAACGGCGCTCCCACGAGGAGGAGAGGTATGTGGGGCTGGGGGCAGGCATTATCACTGCTGGGAGAATCGCTGGGGGGAGGGGAGGCATTATGACTGCTGGGAGAACTGCTGTGAGGGAAATGCATTATGACTGCTGGGGGACCGCTGGAGGGGGGGGGGGGCATTATGACTGCTGGAGGAACCACTGGGGGGCATTATTACTACTGGGAGAACCGCTTGGGGGGTGGGGGGCATTATTATTGCTGGGGGACCACTGGGGGTGGCATTGTGACTGCTGGGGGACCGCTGGGGGGGTATTATGACTGCTGGGGGAACCGCTGGGAGGGGAAGGGGACATTATTACTGCTTGGGGACCGCTGGGGGGCATTATTACTGTGTGGGGGACTGCTGGGGGTCCGCTGGGGGGGGGCATTATTACTGCTGGGGGTCCACTGGGGTATGTCACTCTTATTACTGCTGGGGGCCCGCTGGGGTATGTCACTCTTATTACTGCTGGGGGTCCTCTGGGGTATGTCTCTATTATTACTGCTGGGGGGGTGTCACTATTATTACTGCTGGGGGGCCGCTGTGGGATGTCACTATTATCACTGGGGGGGGCCACTATTACTGCTGGGGTATGTTTACATGCGGCAGAAGTGGGCCGGGCTGTTTCAAAATAGACCGGGTGCAGATTTTGACTGCCTTTTGGATGCAGAAATGCTGCAGAATTTTCCACAGTATTTTCCGCTAAGGACATTCTGCAGTATTTCCACATCCAAAAAGCAGTTAAAATCTGCACGCTGTCTATTTTGAAGCAGCCCAATCCTTTTTAGAATGACGGGAGTAAAATCATGTCGTGATAAGCCCCGCCCCCTGCGATAAATAAGTGGGTTTTGGGTTGCAGTTTGGGCACTCGGTCTCTAAAAGGTTCGCCATCACTGTGATAGAGGATCTCAAGTGTTTCCCACACTCATATACACATCACATGGTATGCGAGTGCCATGTGATGTCTTTAAGGTCCCTTTAAAAATAATGGGCGATGAGTTCCAAAGAACATGCAAAAATGGGACATGCAGAGATTTTTTTTTTACCTTGCAGCATCGCTCATGTGTATGACTCGTGTGCTCACTGTGCATGTAGCCTAAACGTGATCTCAAAAAAAGCCATATGGTGCCACAAAAACTACAGTTTGCCATGCAAAAAAACGATCCCTCATACGGCCATATCAATGGAGAAATAAAAAAGTTATGACTTTTGGAAAGTGGAGATGAAAATTCCCAAAAAATCATTGTGTCCTTATGACCAAAATAGGCCATGCCCTTAAAGGGTTAAAATGTATCAACAGCTGAGGAATCTCATTTTTTATCTTTTCAGAATGTCCCAGAAACTCTCTAGTGTGTGTCGACAGGCATAAATGCCAAAGTTCAGTTATATGCTAAGTATAAGTCATCTGACCTTCAGACTTGATATTTCTCATTAGCCGAGATTAACTGAGAGAGCAATTATTTCCAACTGCCTCCAATTTTGCAGCGCAGCCTCCTGATTTCTTCCATGGCCCCTGGAAACGATTTACGCTAGAAACACAGAAACATAGAAGATTGCCGGCAGACCCCCTCCACCCCCCAGTCCATCTAGTCTGCCCTTATATCATCTCTCTCTTAGAACAGATACGTTCTCATCCCAGACATGCTTATATTCACTCAGGCTGCCTTCCCACTGGCAAGGAAATCGTGCGAGATTTGTGCGTTGCGAGACGCACAGATATGAAACGCATTCTTTTGAATGGGGTCAGGCACATTAGTGGTTTGCCTGCATGACAGCGCATTGTGATGCTATGCAGGAAACAGGTTGCAGCATGTTCTATCGTTCTACGATATCACCCATTGTCTTCAGCACCACCGGCCCCTTTGGAAACAATAGGGGAACTTCGCAATCCTCTGCCGCAGCTGTGATGGCCACGGCGGGGAATTCCTTGCATCCCCGCAATGATGTGAGGTTGTTTTCACGTGAAAGCAATAGGGCAATATCAGGCTATGGGTCACGGCCTGATATCGATCTCGCCAATATTAAGGAGCCCTCACTGTGGATTTTCCAACCACGTCTGCTGGAAGTTTGCTCCAAGTATCTACTACTCTTTCAGTACAATAATATTTCCTGACGTTGCTTGTGTTCGACCCCCAACAAATCTCGGGTTGTGTTCTAAATAAATACACTTCCATCTTGAACCTTATATATACCTTTAACATATACAGTATAAAGGTTTCAGTTCCTAGAACTACTTTTATCTAAAGCCCAAATCAAACAGGCCCATATTTGCCACTTTGCACGGGAGGTCCAGTGCCTAGGGCGTCAGGGTAGGAGGGGCGATCCCAAGAGCAGTAAATAACTTTTTCAAATTTTTTTTTTTTATTTTATCTTGGGCCTCCAGACCTTGGTCTCTAGTGGGTGGAAAGGAGGACATGGAGGTTTGATCCGCCATCTGCGGCCACAGGCGGGCTGTCAATGTCACTACCAACAGTAATGCACAACACTGCCCCGGCCAACTGTTCATGCGTGACCTTCAGAACCTCCATTTGTTGGACTCCCACTTACCACCTATCCTGTAAATGGGGGTTAAGTGTTACATTTGATTCAGAGCAGAATCCGCATCCAGAAGTGACATGTGAACTATTTTTTCCACATGTGGATTTGAAATCTGTAGTCCATACGGTGTGGATTCCCATGGAAAGTAATGGGGCGGAGATCTGCCGTGGATTTAAAGGGATATTCCCATTTTAGCACTTCCTGGCTGAGATAAGAAACCCGTGGCTGGTTTTCCAACTACTTCGCTAGGTGTTATAGAAATAACCAAGCGTGACAGCCTTGGGCTACATTCATACGGGCAAGAATTCTGCGCGGGTTTTGTGCATTGCGAAACGCACAAAACTCGCACAAATATTATTCAGATGAGTGGTGTCCCCCCCTCCTTCCAGCAGCGATGTCCTAACTTGTGGGATGCCTCGCCCAGCGTTTCCAATGGGACCTTAAAAGACATCGCACTCACATGGGACTCGCATGTCTCGCGATGTGATGTTTCCCATTGAAATCAATAGGAAACACTTGCGATCTTCTGACGCCCCTGAATGAACAATGCTGCACATCATCGTGAAAAACGGACATTGGCAAGCGTGATATCGGGATGAGTTTCTGGGTCCGACATCGCGCTCGCACATGTGAATGTTGCCTCATGTTATAGGTTACGGGTACAGCACAGCGCACTACGCCATTTCCGTAACAACCATTCAGTTCAGTGGGAGTTACAGAAACGAGAGGCTGTGGCTTTCGCTGTTTCCGTGAGGGGGTCCGCTCACCAGCCGCGGGGGTCTCGTCCCAGCCAGGAAGTGCTATGGTAGGACAACACTTAATGTTCAATCTGCAGCACATTTTCTGCCGTGTGAACATCCTATAAGGCCGGCTTCACACGAGGGTGCGCACCTCCGAGCGCGGCTGAGCGGAGCCTTTTTCTGGAATGAACGATGCTTTTTTTGCGCATCGGCGTATTTTACTGTACTTTTCGTGCCCCCAAGGCATGTCTGTTTGCACGCGGCAATGAGTTCCAGATGTGTTTGTTTTCCAGCAGAATTATGCAGCGTATCACGCATTTTCTTTGCGTATTGTGCGCACATTTGCGCACCCACGATTGACTTCTATGGGGACCTTTGGTGCGTAAATACACGGAAAAATAGAGCATAATCTACTTTTTTGCACGACTGGAATGCCTAAGGTCGGCTTCATCCGGGTGTATTTGCGCTTGCAATACGCAGAGAATACAACCCACTGATTTCAATAGGTTCGTTCACTTTTCCGTATTTTGGCGCGCATTTCGGTCCTGCAAAGAAATAAATAAATAGAACATAGTCTATTTTTCTGTGTATTTGCGTTGCAAAGGCCCCCATAGAAGTCAATAGGCGTGCAAATATGTGCACAATATGCAAGGAGATGCGTGAAACACCGCGCAATTCTGATGGCAAAAAAACACATCTGGAACTCATTAAGACCAATTAGCCATCTCATTCGGTGCCTCTTTGTTGGCTGCGCAAATGAATACGGGCAGGAAAATACACCGATGTGCGCAAAAAAATTTGTTCATTCCGCAAAAACGTAACACGCATATGCGCTCAAGCATGCATGCACTGATTTAAAGCCGTCCTCACTCCACTGTCACTTCTATTTTCTCGATTAGAGTGTAAGCTCTTGTGCGCAGGGCCTCTATTATTACATATCAGCTATTTAGTTGCTGCAGGATGTCCAGCGCCCTTTATACCCTGTGTCCTCCGTGCTATTTCCCTGCAGCATCTAGTATACACTGTATATTGCTGATAACCGCCGGGCACGGACGGCTCAGCCCCTCTCCCATGTATACATTGTCTTTGGACTTCTAACGTCACGTGACCCGTGCAGCTGTTCCTGTCTCTAGGATACTAAAGCACGTGATTTGCACAGAGAACGCTGATTGGATCTTTTTCCTACACGGTGCAGCATGAGAACTGTTCTCTTCTTGGTTACACCATGCTGATCTAAGAAGCCTATTGATTGGTTGCTGTCCTGCGTGTTGGCCCCGCCTCTTCAGGAAGCAGTGTATGGTGTGATGTACAAGGTGCGCGCTGATAGGCTGCTGCCTGCTTGTCAGTGTGCTGCTGGTGAAGGTGCAGCTGGGAGTGAGCTGTGCTGTCTGCTACGTCCAGGACATGTGTGGATAGTAAGTGTTACATTGTAGCAGTTTATACTGTAGTTGGGCGGGGAGTAGCTATGTATATACATTGTAGCTATGTATATTCTGGATGATAAGGGGTGTCCGGCAGCTCTGGGGGGAGCTCGGTTTTGTAGTTGGTCTCTTTGTCATATTTCTCAAGCTATGGTCAGCAGGTGACCTGTAGATCTGCCGCCTGTCATCTGGTATGTGAGCTACATATAACCTGTTATATCATTATTGCATGCAGGGCTTATTAGACAGCTCTCACACCAGCGTTGGGGTTGGTTCGGGGTCTCTGCCTCCTTGCTCACTTTTTGGAGGAGAGAAACTGAAATAAATTGATGGTTTCGCCCCCCCCCCCCCTAATTTATTTAATTGGGGTTCCCAAAAGACATTCTGCCAGGTTTTTTTTTTTTTTTTGCACAGAAAAATAGTGCATTCTGCAATATGTTTTTTTCGTCCAAAAATAAACCGTGACGGAACGGAAGCAAACTGTTGTTTCAGATGTATCCCGCTCCCTGATGACTGGCTGGGTATGAAGAACACAGCGGTCCAGCTCTGTTCTCCATACCCTGCTCGGAGCGCTCGCCTGTATAACAGCCAGGCGCTCTGAGCAGAGAACAGCTGGATGCAGAAGACAAGCGGGGACACCCAGCTTGTCTTCTGCATCCTCCGTTTGGAGCGCTCGGCTATATAACAGCCGGGAGCTCCTAGCGGGGAACAGCTGGATGCAGAAGACAGGTGGCCTTGCTTGTCTTCTGCATCCACCGCTTGACACGTAAGGTCAGTGTTTGAGTGATCATTTTACGCTGTAAATGGGCCCCACCGTTATTGCTCAAAATACATCTTTTGAGCGATAATCGTTGTCTAAATTGGCCTTTATTTACTGTTCAAACTGAAACCGTTTTCTTGTCTAAACTATGATAGAAAACTGTCTTACACGCTCGCTCCACATGTATCATGTGTTTTTTTTGTTTTTTTTATAGATACTCTTCTGACCTGTCCAAAAAAAAGGAATGTGGTCTAAACTGCGCAAACTTGCTGCAAACTGCATCCAAATTTTGGGACACTTTTTGGCATAAACTAATCCAACTTACAGGTGGTCTGAACTTGGACTAGACTGTCTTAAAATATATCCTTCAGCGATACAATTGGTGCGTTTTAAGGGCTCATTCACACAACTGTATCTGTAAAATGCTGCAGGAGTTCCGCAGCGTTTTAGCGGTCTGTTTGCGCCCTCAGAGCCCGCATACTGTTCATGCCCGTGTGTCTCACTCAATTTTCCGCCCGTTTTTTTCAATTCGGCGCTCTATTTCATAGGGGGGTTGTGTATAAAATCACCGCCCATACATAATGTATTGCGTTTGGACAGCGTTGCATACGCAGCCTATACAAATGTATTGGGCTCACGGTGTGTGGTACGCCGGGGAATAGAGCGTGCTGTGACCTATTTCTCGTGGACCTTTATCCATTTACCCTACAGGCACGAGTGGTGCCTCCGAGCCTGTGGAGGTCGCCGGCGGGTAAATAGGCTAATTCCATTGAAGTTGTAGTGCTAGATTTTGGGGGGCTGTCTACAGGCACATGTGCATGGAGCAATGAAAGTTCATTGACTAAATTCACTGCGTATTGCATGGCCGTAATACACGGTGAAATCACGGGTTTGGTTGCTATGGGCAACAAAGACCATTTTTCTTTTAGACAGCTTTCAGAAGAGTGTGGTGCCCAGGTACTCTTCCGTGACCCACCCTGTATGAGTAATGGTGGACAATACTGCTCTAGTGACCTCCTTGCATTACACAATGTGTTGGTATCAGCATCAGCCCATCCCTAGACAAACACTTAGAATTTTTCCGCTGCCCTATTAGGTCCTGCAGTGGTCATAAAGTGCATCAGTAATGCTTAAAGGGGTTGTCCTACTTCTAGTTGTTTTCAGACAGCTCCATACATTGCACAGTGGTCCGGGTTGGTACTGCAGGCTGAACTCTATTGAAGTGAATGAGACTCCAGTACCAACCCAGGCTACTGCACAATGTACAGAGCTATCTGAAGATGGCTAGAAGTGGGAGAACCTCTTTAAGGAGTGCTCTTTTTTTAAAGGCATATTCCCATATATTAGGAGAATGATGGCCCCCTGACCCTCTGTCTGGCACTATAGGCAGGAGCTTTCAGACATTTATGGCATATACTGATATGCCAAAAAATGTCTCAGATGTGAATGCCCTTTTAAAGGGGTATTCTCCTTTTTAAAAGTTATGACATATCAATAAGCAGTCATGCCATCACTTTATGATCAGTTGGGGTCCGACCTTTGGGAGTCCCAGCGAATGAAGGGGTCCTAGTGCTGGTGTAGCACTGCAGACCCTTCATTCTTTCCTCGGTCACCCACTGTGCAGTGTCCTGTACAGCCAGGGGTGCTACTGTGCAGAGAGAATTGGTAAAGGGTCTGAAGGCTACATCAACAGTACGACCTCTTCATTCATGGAATCATTGGGAGTTCCAGAGGCCGGACCCCTACTGATCACAAAGTGATGGCATATCTAGTGACACGCCAACACTTAAGGGGGAAAGAACCTTTTAAGTATTATTGCAGCCTGATAGGACGCCCCTCTGCACAGTGCATCCATGTGTCTCCAATGTGATTCTGAGATAATATATATATGATGTAAGGTTTAGGTATCTGAGATTTCTACAAAAAAGTCAGCTTTGTGTATGTTCCTTGGATGATAATTGGCTGTGGCTAATATATATTTCCTTATTATTATTTCAGCAGTCTCACAATGTGGTGGTCAGCTGCAGTGACAATACTGATCTGTGGGATTGCCACACAGTCATCGTCTGGGTCACAGAAAACAAGACGAGATGTTGGTGACTTCATGTATTGTGCAGACCCCGAAGCTACCATGAATATTGTAAGTTACTTAACACGCTACATATAGACGGGGGCATATAATACAGGTGAAATGTGTTCACATCTGTCCATAATGGATCCAGGCGATGCTCAAAGGATCCCCTTAACTTATAAAGGGTCTGTCATGATACGGGGGCTATCAAAAGTGCCTGAACTTCTAGTGGAGGCTCAGGCTGCAGTGTAAACATGGCTTAACACATTATGGCCCCCTGCACATGGGTGGAGATTCCGCGGCGGGATTTCCCGCAGAATTTCCGCCTGTGCCCACCTGCATAGGATTGCATTAGATAACGCAATGCTAAGCAGACGCCCTCCCCCATTGTACGCCAATCTTAGCTCTCATATCAGACAATTTTTGTGCTGCCATGTTGCATTAAACCTCAGTACAGTAAATCACATTTTACGTGCCCTAGCATAAATCTGAGAATTTCTATAACCCTTTCTCCATCTTTAAAGGGGTTGTCCCGCGGCAGCAAGTGGGTCTATACACTTCTGTATGGCCATAATAATGCACTTTGTAATGTACATTGTGCATTAATTATGAGCCATACAGAAGTTATCAAAAGTTTTATACTTACCTGCTCCGTTGCTGGCGTCCTCGTCTCCATGGTGCCGACTAATTTTCGGCCTCCGATGGCCAAATTAGCCGCGCTTGTGCAGTCCGGGTCTTCTCCTGTCTTCAATGGGGCCGCTCGTGCAGAATGCCGGCTCCGTGTAGCTCCGCCCCGTCACGTGCCGATTCCAGCCAATCAGGAGGCTGGAATCGGCAATGGACCGCACAGAAGAGCTGCGGTCCACTGAGGAAGAGGATCCCGGCGGCCATCTTCACCGGTAAGTATAGAAGTCACCGGAGCGCGGGGATTAAGGTAAGCGCTGAGCGGTTGTTTTTTTTTTACGTCCCTGCATCGGGGTTGTCTCGCGCCGAACGGGGGGGGGGGGGGGGGGGGTTGGAAAAAAAAAACCCGTTTCGGCGCGGGACAACCCCTTTAAGCTCTCCACTTCCTGGCGCTGAGTGTAAACTTCCATTATTTGTCCTATTCATCCGTATCATTGAACAAACTGTTGGGTCCCATGAGCTAAGCTTATGTGCTCACAGGACAGAGGCCGCTGAGTCCAGGAGTGTCCTCCTTGTACTTACTGGCCTCTTCGGCCGCTCACTGTGTGCCTAGGGTGGCGGTGCTTGTATAGGACTCATCTGCATCCAGTGTGCACAAGCGTAGCAAGCAGTAGTAATTACTGTCTGCCTCCACTTAGTGAAATGGAAACAATCATTAGATTGTTTTTACGATTTTTCTTAGTAAGGGGTTAATTTCAGACATGAGAATCCCGTGATCACACACATTCTTCTTGTGCTATGGGGAAGTTAAAACATGGAAGTATTCGAATACGGACGCCTGGCTGCTTCTTCCCAGCTGTTGTTGGAAAGCTTTTCTATCAAGAAGTTGTAACACTTCCAAGGTGTAGTTTTATGTTTTTATTTTTTTTAAGACATTTTCTATTTTGAATATTTAAAGAGACAGTCACCATGTTTTTGCAGCCCTTTGAGAGCACCACAAGGTAGTGCCTGGCACAGTGATATGTCTGCTGTGTGGATATGTGCAGGAGTTTTAGAGAAACTTGCATTTAATTAGTAGCAGCCAGACACAGAAGTAGTCCTGCATATTCATGAGCTGCAGGCTCACTACACCCACCTCGCCCTCCATCTAATGACTGGCAGCTTTTTCACTATGCACAGTGATAGGCAGACAGCTGTCAGTCAATGACTGGAGGGCGGGTGGGTGTAGCTAGTCTGCAGCTTATGAATATCCAGGACTACTTTTAAGTAGTCGTCTATGCATGTGCTGCTACTGCTAAAAAGCAAGGTTCCCAAAAACTACTACATAGATGCACACAGCAGAGATACCACAGCAATCAGTGTGACTGTCACTACCTTATGCTGCCCTCAGAGGTGTGCAAAAAGATGGGGACAGTATCTGAAGGCCCATTTCGATGCAACGATTATCGCTCAAAAGCTGTCTTTTGAGCGATAATCGTTGTGTGTAACTGCACTGACATTGTGCAGTTTTCGTTAAGCCGTCACTCATCGTCGTCTTTCAGCGTGCTGAAAGAAAATGATGAGCCTTATCAGGGCTTCACAGCGGGATACAGCTGATACTATTGTTTCAGCTGTATGGCGCTCCCTGATGACAGGCTGGGTATGAAGAACAGAGCGGTCCAGCTGCTTTCTCCATACCCCATTCGGAGCGCTCGGCTGTATAACAGCCGACGATCCGTGCAGAAAACATCTGGACGCAGAAAGCAAATGGGGACACCCCACTTCTCTTCTGCATCCTCCGCTCTGAGCGTTCGTTGTGAGACTGAGACCCTTATTTGCCTGTTTGATGTTTTGGAGGTGGCATCTCACAGTTTTGTGCACAGTGAGGAGTATGCCTGGTGCTGTCCTTCATCCTTATACACTAAAATAAATGGGAATTAGGCCTGCAATACCAAGCCTGGCCACTACAGTGTGATCAGAGCTGTCTGCTTCCTGCACAAGTACACAGAACCAGCAAATAGCTGATCAGTTAGGTCTGTCACTGGGGTCTCCATCATTCTAGTATAGATGTCCTGAGGATAGGCCATTGGTACCTTACAAAAAATAGGCCCCTTGTGGTGCCAGTTGTCCTGAGTGCTGCTGCAATGTTTTTTGCACTACTGACATGGCCGCAGCGGGGTCTGAGTGCAGTGTATAGTGCTCTGGTCGGTGGATTCTGGAGAGCCCTCGTTTGCTAAAACACGTAATTGGGCAGTGCAATTATAGATGGAGAAGAAAAGTGGAGACTTCTTTTAACTAGATTTCATGCAATAGTTGAATTATTTAACACTATGATTACTACAAATCCGCTAAGGATCTTGTGGAGAACAGGAAAGTCTTATGTGATTGGAAACTGCTTTACTTGTAGGCTGGGTCCACTCCGATGAAACTCCAAGCACACAGTGTTAATGAAGAACTAACTGTAGAGCGCTGTTATCCCGCTGCCCCTGTCTGTTCCTGCAGAGGCAGCAGATTGCTGAATAGGTGGCACTCCCTCTGCATGCCACTAGGGGGATAGGTGCGGCCATGTCAGATGTGCCATCTTCCTATGTCTAGGGAATGTGTCGTAGGCTAAGTGCCGTGGGTTTTGAAGCAGCGCTTTACCGGCGGAAATCTTGCGTTTTTTCACTGCGGCCAAACCGCAAGATTTCCGCCAGGATTGCGGCGTGTAAGAACCCAGCCTAAGGCCGCTCTTACTCACACAGGCGGTTTTTACAGCGCTTAGTATGGTGTTTGAAACGCCTGCTGAAAAGGCTGTAAAATGCCTCCATTGATTTCTGACTAGCTTTTTTGAACACGGTCTGCTCTATTTACTGCGTTTCAGTGTTTTTGGGGGGTTTTTTAAACGCACCACATACCCAGTGCATTGATGGGGTGCATTAAAAACGCTATTGAACCAGTTTGAAAATGCTGTAACACACAGCATTTTTACGAACGTCTGTATAAGAGCGGCCTTAGCGGGAACCCTTACAGCAGTTGTCTTGTCATCGCCGGCAGGATTATAATGAAAGGCGACCCTCTGTATAATATACACAGGATCCACCATTCACAATAGGGGAGGGTCACAGCTCACCACCCCTTTGTGAACCGGTTACAGAACATGCCAACAACAGTTTTCCTCCTAGAAGTCAACGAGTCCCCTCCTGGTCGTTGTGTGAATGGCCCATGAGACTGCTGTAAAGGATAGATCTGCTGCAAAGGCAATATGGCCGCTCCCATAGTCATTGATGGACAATAGGGGAAAAAAACTACAGCCAGAAAAGTGAAATCTATAACACGATTTGGTTTTATTTAGTTAAAGGTATGGGATCCATTGCCTTTTAATGTTCGCCCTCCACTATGTGTATAGTATTCAGCTCTGTGTGGAGCCGTGCCCAGGGAGTGTATACTAGCCTGTAGTGTCGGAGACCTTTTTTGTCTGAATGGACGGCACATTTTAGGTTTTATGTAATTGAGTATGCTGATTTCAAAAATCAAGATGAAAAAAATTCTTCGGAAACCGGAACCCCTCCCTAAATCACTGGAAAAAACGGAAAAACTCATTGCCATATTTCAATACAAAAAAAGACTTTAACCATCCTTCTCCTAAATAGTATATGAGTAAACTGAGTCAGCTAATGAGTGTATGTATGTATGTGTGCGTGTGTGTGTGTGTGTGTGTGTGTATATATATATATATATATATATATATATATATATATATATATATATATATATATATATATATATATATATATATATATATATATATATGACTGTTGTAAGGATTGTAATGGTTTTTTGTACTGTACTTACAGAAATATAAATAACAAATAATATGGTTGTGATTAGAGATGAGCGAGCCTACTCGGCCAAGCCCCTTTTTCGCCCGAGCACCGCGATTTTCGAGTACTTCCGTACTCGGGCGAAAAGATTCGAGGGGGCGCCGTGGGTGAGTGGGGGGGAAAGGGAGAGAGAGAGGGCTCCCCCCTGTTCCCCGCTGCTACCCCCCGCGCCGCCACGCCTCCCCCCGGCTCCCCCCGAATCTTTTCACCCGAGTACTGAAGTACTTGAAAATCGCGGTGCTTGATCGAGTAAATACTCGAAATGAGTAGGTTCGCTCATCTCTAGTTGTGGTGATTCATGTATTTTGGTTTTAATTAATAAATAACAAATGTTTTCTTTTCTTTTGGGCATAAAATAAATAATAAACAACAAATAAATAAGTAGCGTATATTCCGGCGTATAAGACTACCTTTTAACTCTGAAAAATCTGCTCTGCAGTCAGGGGTCGTCTTATATGCCAGGTATACATGTCCCAAAAAAATCAATACTTGCCTCCCCCGGTGCTGCTGCAGCCTCTCGCTCCCCCGTGCACGCCAGCAGAGCATTGCTTTCTGCAAGCGGGGCTTGAATGCCCCGCCTCCGGAAAGCTAATGCTCTGATTGGCTAACTTAGTCTGGCGTTAGCCAATCACAGCCATTCATGACGTCTTTGAATTGCTGTGATTGGCTAACGCCGGACCAACAGAAACAATAGGATGTACCGCACAAAATGAGCCCTCACATAACTATGTCGAAAGAAAAATAAAAGTTATTGTGCGCAGAAAATTGAGAGAGAGAAAATAATTTTAAAAAATTAAATATCTTTGAAAAAAAATACAAGTACAGCAAAAAAAAAAACCAAACTTTATTCTATGGGTCAGTAAGATGACTACGATTCCAAACTTAAATAGTTATTAGGTCATTTTTGTTGCAGTTTGTGCGCCGTGGAAACAGGACACACCCAAAGACGGCGGAATGTTGTTGTTTTTTCCATCTCTCTCCACTTTTAAAATATTCTAAGGTACAATAAATAGCACCATTGAAAAATACAACTTGTTACGCAAAAAACAAGCCCTCATACAGTGATGTCGATGGATAACTAAAGGAGTTACGATTTTTTTTAAAAGGGAGGAGGAAAAAGCGAAAATGGGGGGGGGAAGCAAAAAAGCTCCGTCACTAAAGGGTTAAGTTTGCACTTTGATCACTTTGTGCATGAAGTATCACGTCTGTGTGTACAAGGACTATCTCTTCCGTCCGTGTAATAGCCCTTTAATTACTTTACCATTTCTGTGTTGAGCTCGTTAGCGAATCTATGACTAGTCGGAAAACTGGCCATCTTGTAGATGCACCTAAAGTGGAATTCCAGCTTTACCGTGGACATTGGGGAAGTCTTATTACCTGAATGCCTGGCTCTCCAAACTTGTCTGTCCGTCCATCCATCAACACATCTCGATCTCGATAATCCCGGGTACCTTCCAGTGACGGTATTGGGTGTATACTAAGATTGTGTTGGACATTTGTCTAAAAAAAAAAAAACTCTATGGGGACCCGTACTGACTGTCCGGTCTAGGAGATAGAAAAGGGGTGGAGCAAACCCGGTGTATATGGGGGTCTGGGGCTCGGTAGGATGTCCAGGGGCCTCAAGGAACTGAAGAGAAAAAAGTGTGGAACTAATTTCACTAGCAGGCGCTGCCGACCAGATAGAGCCACGATATGGTGGTCAAAATGGAGCGGGTGGTGGTACAATCCTGGTTATTTGGCGCCGCTCTCCAATATATTCCGATAGACAGTAGAATAAAATTATCCAACTTCTCTTTTTATTATGTCAATAAAAACCTGCAGATCCGTGTTTTGGGTTAGGCCCCTTCATAAGTACGGTGGGTGAGATATAACCCTTGGGGCTGGAGCATATACCCAAAAGCTGGAGATACCAGATGGTGTTGTGAGCCCATCGCTGGGGAGGGGGGGGGGGGGCGCATTCTCTGCCAAAGGGGCTCAAGATGAAGCACCATCTTAATAAGTTAATGAAGTGCTGTTCGTTCCATCTGAGTTGCAAACGGCTTTCTACTTATTCAGAGAAGATGTATGTATGATATATTCTATTTATCTTTTTCTGCAGAGTGAACTGGTTCGATATCAAGGTTATCCCAGTGAGGAATATGAGGTGGCTACGGAAGATGGCTATATCTTGAGCATCAACAGAATACCTCACGGTGTTAAATCTTCATCTGCAGGTATGTGTGGATATAAAGTGTGCATCTTAAAGGGAAGGTCTGTGACTGGGCTATTGCTGGCCTGTCTTCAGTATAGTTTATCCGGTGGGCTGGCATCAATGTGGATGGAGCCGAAGCTGACAATTCAGTCCATATTGCTATGCCCAGGTTGGTAATACTGGCACACTGTATATTGAATTAATTGAGAGCTGTGCCTGCAGTACCAGCCTAGGCTGCAGCAATATAGAAGAACTTCCATTTCTGTTTATGCTGGCAGCGGCCAGAATAATTGCAGGGGTCCCAAGTGGTGGCAGACCCCCACCGATTAACTATAGATGCATCAGTAGTTCAGTCCCAGAAAATTCCCTTAACACCAATTGATGAGTCACTGGTGTTCATTAAAAAAATTGTTTAAAAAAATCTATTCCATACTTTGAGCTTTCGCAGGGAGGGGGCGATGCGTCATCTTCCTGATAACTGGCAGGATTCATACAAGCATTTTAGTTAGATTTGTTAATCAAAGTCAGGAGTGGACTGTAAATTATAAGGTATGTTCACGGGACAGATTCGCTGCTGAGAATCCACAGTGGAGGAAACTGCATCACATGGTGCAGTTCTCATCACGCATTTCAATCTCGGTCTAGGTCCCTCCTGCTGCTCTCTGGAGCTCCGACACACTGAGCCGCGGTATTGATTGGCCAATTCATAAATCTCGCATCCACAACACGATGGCTGTGATTGGTTTTACGACAACTGCTCAGCCAATCAATGCAGCGCTCGATGAACCAATCATGGCCATTGCTTCCTGGAGGCGGGATTTATAAATCCCCTAACAAGGAAGTGATCTTCTGTGGACGAATGAGGACTGCAGGACACACAGCAGAGCTCCGGACAGCAGGAGACCTAGACCGAGCCTGCTAGGTAAGGATGTCGTTTTTTAAATTTTTTTATTAAGTAATGCAGTTAGGGTTTATTTTGGGGGAGGGCTTATATTTAAAGTCTCTCCAAAAATTAAAAAAAAAAAACAAAACTGGTTAGCACTTATTTTCTGGTTAGGTCTTATTTTTGGGGAAAAGGGGTATTAAAGGGACCACTTTATCTATGACCATCCATTAAAAGCCCAAGGGGAAGTATCAAACCGACATTTAAAAAAAATCTCTTATCTGAACATAAGTGTTTGGCTCCACATGTGCTTCAAAAAGTGCATGTGTGAATAAATTGTTATCCGATTGACCTTTTTCTGGGACTAAGGCTGCCTTTACACGGGCGATATAATTGTGCGATTAATTCCCATTTGCGATGTTTTTACTCATTGTGATGGGTGATGTGGTGTACTCAAATGTGTGAAAATAGCAGGCAGCGCTTCCTGTGCCCAATGTACTTTCTGTCTGATTCCAAGAGAAATAGAACTCGCATGGGAAACGAACACCTTCATTTCAATGGGTTAATTTACATGAGTCACAGTTAAAAAAATAACTCTGCCTATACCCTGAGCTGGAAAAATTGCTAAATGTCCTATTTTTTTACTTTTTGCAAATCTTGTTTGTCTGTTTTCTATGGGAGCGTAAAAAAACATTGCATCCTGTGAGATTTACGTGTGACGTATTTTACTATAAAACCATGTGCGTTTTTTTTTGTTTTTGTTTTCTTCACTTAATGTGTGTGAAAAATGTAAATTTCTGATGCAAGTTGTGTGTTTTTATTGCAAAAATGCATCACGTGCATGAAAATAGCAGTGAAATTGATGGTAAAACTGTCCGTTTTATCTCTGACCTGCGTCTCACTTGCCCATGTGAATACAGCCTTGCTCCTGGACAACCCCTTTTAGGCCCAACGTCCATGGGCGGATTTAATTTGGAGAATCCGCATGGGTCATCCGCGTGGAAGATTCGCAAATCAAGCCGCCCATAGGGAAATATGGGCGACGGCACACGAATTAAAGCATGCGGATTTGATTTGTGGACCTTTCGGTCTGGAAACAAATGGCAGCATGCTCCATTTCAGTGCGGTTCTTGCGCTTGAAGCTGTCCGATTCGTGGCACCCCTGCAGCTGACACTGCGGATGGGTCACGGATCATGCGGGAAAGCAGAAGTTTGAAGAAAAAAATTTAAAATGTACTGCGCATACCGCCGTCCGCACACATCCACAGTACAGAAAAAAGAGCTGGACAGCAGCCGTGGGCAGAGACAGATCCCACTGTGGACTCCCATATGCGGAATCTGACCCGCCCGTGGATATAGGGCCTAACTCCTATTCACTGCAGCTGCCATAAAGCACAACCCCTTCATTACCGTCTGAACATGAAGGATGTCTTTCTGTTATGGCTGCACCTATAGGAAGTTTAAGGGTGGGGAAACAAAACGCAATACTTCTACAGACTGTAATGTACTTTAGTTTCTTACATTACATTTTCCAGTCCCTTTAACTCCGTCTGTGAGTCTAGTGGGAATACTGCACCATGGCATTGGCACATGCCTGCTTCATTTTGCTCTATTTTGACACTTGACAAACTTTTCATGTGTAATCCCAAATGTTTGTAGATTTTTCTCTTCTGCCGCTGAGAATAGAATTGATCCCATGTGTCAGCTGTGTGAACACGTCTCCACTCCTCTGCATGGAGGGGTAGACTTTCCTTTCGTGCTTGCAGCCTATTAGAACAGCTGTCGTGTGCTTTTTCTGCCTTTCATCCCGAATACAGTAGCCTGCTTGGATACGCGCCCGTCAAATATAGTTTTATGTGCAGGAATTAGATTTTCCATTTTAAAATGTTGTGTGTTTTTGTATTTTTCCCTCTGCCGCTGCGCACATCCTGCTCTTGAAGTTAATGAAGTGTGAAAGGTTGTGCGTTGCTCTGCGGCAGTGACACGGGCCCCACACAGATGCCTATGTTGGCCCGTACCGAGGACAGGATTTCAGCTGTTCTTGTTCGCACTTGGCCCGGACTGTGACGCATCAGTAACATCATTGGTATCGCAGCCAAGTTCTAACATGAGGGTTCCTTGCGGCTAGGACAGTGCGTCCGCCATCAAACGTGTTCTTGGAATAAAGTCGGGTTCAGAAAGAACAGCGTTACATTTGGAAACCGAGAGTGAATAGACTGCACCTCGGAGGAACGATGACAGTACATGACTTGTATTAGACATGGAGGGACGTGCCAATGTCTGCTTCATGGAAACATGTCGTTTTGTTAATTCCCCTTCTACTCTGGAAATGACAATATTGAGCCAATCTGGTATAATCACAATAATTAGCGTTTTTATACTTGTCAGACTTGGTTCTTCCTCGGCTATCGTGAGACCTTTCGAAAATTGGATGTTTTGGAAATGTGTTGTCACTGATCCTTCGTGACTCAAGGCTTGGCGTTCAGGATGATTATACAGATGGGAACACGGTTATTCCACTTTGTTGTATATTTTTTTACTTTTTGGTGGAGCTAAAGATTATAATGGGGTTTTCCGTTCCCCTCTTCCTCTGCCAGGATCTTGCAGTGCGTACTGAATAAATCATTGGCTGCAACAGACCAACAACATCAGATATGCGAGAGCTCCGAAGACCAACGCCAAGATTGCCGAGGGTTAGACACTAGATAAGACTTGTGGTGGTGTCCGCAGGAATCTCTCATTTGGGATCACAATGATTTGTTAGCTGGTTTTATGCCTAGTAGGTTTATTCTATGACACCCCCCCTCCCCCCCCCCCCCCCCCCCAATCGGTGCTCCCTTACTAAAGAGGTTTTCTGAGAGTTGGGGGGGGGGGGGAGGGGGGTAAAAAGCAGCAAATGTAGTAATAAGACAAAAGTATTCTTAAATCCCCCACTATGTAGCACCAGTGCTCTTGTGGTCCCCTAAAACTGTTTATTGGCCTCGACTGTTGTGTGCCACGTTTAGGGTGCGATTTATTATTCTTCAAATGAGCGAAAGCGAACGATAATTGTTCGGTCTAAACGAGAGCCAACGATCAACTAGAATCATTCACTTCTCACTCGTCATTCATTTTATGCAGCCATAAAAATCATCTTTGGCTCGTCCACTTTATAGCAAATGTAAAACGTTAAACGAGTCCCCAATTAATCTGCTTGTCTAAATTGGCTGTGCGAGAGTGAACGAGCTAGCATTGGTGTCAGGGCTCACTTACTCGTGCAAACTAGAATTCTCTAGTCTGAAAGCACCCTTGGGCTAGTTACACATGTGCGAGCGTTCTATCAGGCCGTGAGACTCGGCCCAACATCGTGCTTGCCAATGAGCGAGGTACCCACCGATGTGAGGTGGCTGTCAAACTGCTCCTATCACTTCAGTACAGTTGTGATCCTCCAGTGTGGCTTTCAGCTGCGGCGGAGGATCGGCAAGTGTTTTCCATTGTTTTCCAACCCCATTTGATGTGGAAAGAAAATCCCTCCTGTATGTGACCTTATTCAAAAGAATGGGATTCATATTCGTTTGTATCGCAATGCACAAATCTCATGTGATTTTTGTTGGCCGTGTGAAAGCGGCCTTATTGGCATCATGGCTAAGAAATATATTGGCTGCTTTCACCACACTTTTTAACATGACTCCCACCACCCTCTCACTGAATAGCCGCACTGGAAGCAATCGGGATCGGGGGCATGATGGACCCAAACAGCGCCAGACTCGACCTATTGCCTATAAGAAGGAGTCTATACAGCTTCTGGCACGCCATCCGGAATCTGATGCTTGGGTGCAGTCATACTGTGTTTTGGTACACGCTGAGATTCTGTTTCGGGTTTCCCTCACTAATACCAAAACTGATATTCAGATGCAACGCCTGAAAGTAACATCCACTTTCGGGAGTCAAACAAAGACCAGTCTGGTTTCCTTTTGACAAGCTTCTCTTCATTTGCGTTTAGGATAGAATTGCGTAGTAGCATGTACTGAAACTCTGTGTGAATGCCCCATAAGCAATTTGGTAATCATTGTAATATACAATGCTCAAAAAAAAGTTAACCCCCTAGTGACCGCTTATGATGGCTTGCATATGCCTTTTCAGCTATGTATGAAGAGAGATCGCACCGCGATCTCTCCTCATACATCGTGGGCGCCAGCTGTTACTTACAGCCAACACCCTGCAGCAACAGCTCCAATCAGCCACGTTGCTGATCAGAACTGTTAACCCTTTAAATGGCACCGTCAATTCTGAACGGGCTTTAACTCGCCTAAACAATGTCCGAAAAATTGAGATGAAAATCCTAAAAAATTTTGCTTGAGTACCAAACTAGGCTGTGTCCTTAACCCTGTAGTGACTTTCGATATGCCTTTTTACTGACTTCCCTCCCCCTCACCGGCTCTCTGCCTCGCTCCTCCAGTCCGGCATTTGAAATGGGAGTGGGCAGAAGGAAGGGGGAACTAAGTGCCGCTCTGTCTCGCCCACTCCCATTGCTGGCTATGGGCACGGGGTGGGAGCTTGCCTCCACCCTGCCGCACCCACTCCCATTACAAACCGTATATCAGCCGGCCGTGAAAACCCGACCGATATACACTTGTGTAAATAAGCCTTAACAGGCTGCTGTCATAGGCTTGGTAAAATGCACTACATGCAGGGGTTGGACAAAAGTATGGAAACACCATACAAAATGTATGCCTTAAATTTCATGGGATTATAAATTGTATTTCAATAAGTTGTGTAGAGACTAATTTTGAGTGGAGTCTCCCATAAATTGCAATAAAAGGCAATCCAAAAATGACATGTAGCAATAAAAACAACTCTTCCTGCAAAAGACAAGGCCTCACAGAGCTCTGCTGCCCAAAACATGGCCATGCTAAGGACCTTGCAATGCAGCGATACAACGTCAATTCTTTAGAAAGGGGTTTTTATTGTGCAAAAGTAGTAAAAAGAACAAAAGAAAAAATTTTTCCTTTTTTTTTTTTTCATGTAATTGTGGTGTTCCAGATAAGGAAGTACCATATATACTCGAGTATTAGCCAACCCGAGTATAAGCCGAGTCAATAAGTTTTACCACAAAAAAACTGGGAGAACTTATTGACTTGAGTATAAGCCTAGCTATACTCAAATGTATACTAGGTACAGAAAAATGCAATACTCCCCTCCCAGACGGCATCTGTGTCCCCGGCGCGATGGTCTCCCCGCGGGGCGGCAAGCTGCTGGAGAAAATTTCCCTCACTGTCATCTCCCTGCTGGGCTTTGAATTCCCCCGCCGTCAGCACTGTAAGTAAGCGCTGTGATTGGATCGAGCGCCAGCCAATCACAGCCAGCGCTCGCTAAACCAATCACAGCCATTCAATGATGTAATCCACTGAATGGCTGTGAATGATCGAGCGCCAGCTGTGATTGGCTGGCACTCAATCCAATCACAGCTCTTACTTACAGTGCTGACGGCGGGGGAATTCAAAGCCCAGCAGGAAGATGACAGTGGAGAGAATTCTCAAGCAGTTTGCCACACCACCAGGGAGACCATCACGCTGGGGACACAGACGCAGGCTGGGAGGTGAGGTGTGTGCGCGTGTGCGTGTGCGTGTGCGTGTGTGTGTTACCTCACTCGAGTATAAGCCGAGGGGGGCTTTTTCAGCATTAAAAAAAATGTGCTGAAAAACTAGGCTTATACTCGAGTATATAGGGTAATCGTTTGTTTTACCGACTGGTTAACGCTGTAAAAATAAACCTCCAAAGCAAGGGTGGAATTTCTGAGGGTTTTTCCATCTCCCTTCCAAAAAAAATGTTTTAATAAGTTCTAAAACACATTGTATGTACCCCAGAGTGCTCCCGTAAAATACAACTTTTCCAAAAGAAAAAAAAAGCCCATATAGACCTTGTTGACATAGCTGTATTTCTAACAATGCGACGATGACAATCACTTGGTCCTTGAAGTAAAAATAGGCTCGTCACTAAGAGTTTAATAAAGTGTCAGGATCTGATTCATTATATTTTTGATGCTACAGGGTGGGCCATGGAAAAGTAGCCCACCTCTAACCCCGGCACCACACTTTCATAAAAGTGGTCTAAAGGAAAATCTTTGCTGCCCATAGCAACCAATCACAATGCAGCTTTCACTTCTACTGCTGTCGTAAACTGAAAGCTGCGCTGTGATTGGTTGCTATTTGCTATCCACACAAATGGTCTTTGTGGACAAAAGAGATCGCTGTCTGCTATTCTCATACTAGAACATGCAATGTGTGTGGTCTGTGAATGTCGGACAGCGCACTAATGGGTGTCTTTTGTGCTTCCCATGTATATGGACCCAGTTTTATGAGTAATATAGCTCACACGCATCCATGTGAATGTAGACTAAGGTTATATTTATGCGGGGGGGCTTGATATCGGGCCGAGAAACCCAACCTGATATCGCTCTTGTCAACGTGCGGTTTACCTGCGAATGCAGGGTATTTTTCATGGGGAAAATTCCTCGCGCGTCAGAGGATTGCCATTGATTGCCAAGTGTTTCCCATTGATTTCAGTGGGAAACATCCCTCGACATGCAATGTGTTTCACTGTGCCTTAGAAAATAGCGGGCGATGAGTTCCAAAGGGACCCAAAATGAAATGACAAATGCGCTGAATTTAGGTATGGAGAAGATCTGGAAAAACAAAAGCAATGCAATGAAATGCCGGATAGTCAACACCATCCTCTTGCCAGTCACAACTTATGATTGCAAAAGTTAGACATGAAGAAAACAGACAGGAGGAAGATTGATGCCATTGAACTTCAGTGCATTCCTTGGACCGCCAAGATCACGAACAGAACCGTCCCAGACCGCATCAAACCAAAGCTTTCATTGGAGGGAGAAATTCCGAAACAAACTTTCAGACTTGAGCCGCATAATGCGAGATAATTCATTAGAAACCTTGGTATGCTTGCAATGGTCAGCCGCAAAAAGAACGCGCTGGTTTGATACTATCGAGGTCAACACAAACATGCAGATGATCCAACTACAAGAAGCCGTACAAAAAAGAACCGCATGGAGAGGCTGATCCGCAAAGTGTCAGTCTGTTCCAATGGTGGATGGCCCTAATTCTCCCCATACTCTGGTGCGGAGTGGAATGAATGCAGGAAGCAGTCGGGCATCTTTTTGACTTCATGATTCCCATACATCTGCCTGCTACAGAGATAGCAGTACCAAGTAAGGGGGGAAGACCACTGCATGGAGTCAGGGGGATCCGATGCTTGGCTGCGCTAAGTGATGTGTATTGATGTAGATCAAATTGGATCTCCAATCCAAGAGGCTATTTGCACTTTAATAAACAATGATCGGGCCACCTTTTAAATTTTGTATACTCGCACTGTAAACTAATGTGGTAGTTATTGTGGATGTATCCAAACTATAAATGTGCTCCGTGCATGGCTTTATTCATATATAAATAATTTTTTTTATTTTCTTTCATTTCCTCCTACGTGATGACTTGCACAACTCATGGTAGATGTCATTGGTGGTTTCTGTAGATTAATCGTGTATTTGAGCTTCTAGCATTTCAAAATCTTAAAGGCATTAAGCAAGACATTTTTCTGCACTTTGTGAAGTGTATTACAATTGGTAAGTAAGACGCCGGCTCCCTCTAGTGGTATATATGTGAAATACAATAGGGGCTAATGAACGGGAGTGTCTTGCTATAAATGCAAAGAAAACTCATTACTTGCTTATTGACGTTTGCACAGAATTAAAGTGTTTGTTTTTATTGACCAGGCTATTGTATTTAGCTTCTTAAACAGACTTTAATGAAACAATCTTAACCAATTAAGAGTCAGTAAAAGACTTATTCACTCTAGAATGTGTCTTTCACAAGAACCAAGTTCGGCTTTCTTAGTTATGCTGTGTTAGGCCCCCTGTCCACGGACGTGTATTCGCCGTCAGTATTGCTATGGAAAGCGCTGGCCCGTGTCTACGAGCAGAGAATCCTTGCGATTCTCAGCCTGCGACAGGCAATTCGCAGCATGCTGCGAATTGCCCCGATTCTCCGCGGCCAGCCTACCTATCAGATAGGGCTGACCGGCGGAGATTTGGCAGCGGCTGACGCGGGACTTCGCAACACCCGTGGACAGGGGGCCTTAATGGATCATGTTAAAAGGATATACATAGAGATATTGCTATAGTGTGCGAATTGAAGAAAAAAAAAAGTTTTTCTTTTTTTAAATACACTGCTCTGTGCTGCGCCTATTCTCTGTCCCATGTGTTTCAATTGGCTGCAGCAGTGACTTGGTGGGTCATCCATGTGACCCCCACCCTTAGAGCCAGTATTTCAAGACATCATTGGTAACATCCCATGGACAAACCAGGGTGTCTACATTAGAAGCCCTTATGACCTATTGAGGGGATGTCACCTGGGCCAGAAGCCCCAGTAATGTCACATGGCATCACAGTGAGTTCATCAAAGTTATTGTTTGAGGCAGGCTGACAGTTGTCTAAAAACTCAGAAAAGCCCTTCACTTTTGTGTTTTTCTGTGGGATGCAGATGAATGCCATAATGCAGTGTTCCCTAACCAATGGGTTGGGAGCTACATGTGGTTTTTGGACCACCTCCATGTGGCTTTGCAAGTGCTTGTCATACCAGAGAAAACCTAGTATTACTGTAACTTGAGGTGGTCAAAACCCTTGTCGCTAGCAGTTGACCAAAGGGTAAGAATTATGTGACTTTATTCATGTCTCTAATAGGCATTTTTCCATTTTAATATTCAGTGTGGCTCAATGCCAGCAGTCCTATAAAGTGCTTTGTGAACTAGAAAATATTAGGGACCCTACTAATTACCAAGCTAGATAGCCTGATTTTAAAGGGGTTGTCCAGTTTTAAAGTACTAATGGCCTATCCTCCGTGTGTAGAAAGCAGATGGCTCCTTTCCCACTGTGATGGCCAGGCTTGTGTCGTGGGCAAAGTTCCCATTCACTTCAATGTAATACTAAACTGGACCACTGCGGTGGGAACGGAGCTGTCTGCTTCCCCCCCCCCCCCCATCATAGATCAATTCTGTGTATGAGCACACTGGCCCACTGAAAAGGTGATTTGGCAACGAACCACAGCAGATCTACTATAGATGAGAATAAACCGTTAACAGTTCAAAGCTGGATCACCCCTTTTTAAGACTGTTAGCCCACATCGGGCAATCAATTTTAATTGCAATTGAGAAAGTTGCTCTTCATATAACTAAGCATGGAGAGGTTCTTGTTCCGTACTTTCAAAACTTTGAATACTTTTTCCAGAACAAACCAGTACCCTCAGTACACTACTACGGACAGTAGTGGGCGCCAGGAGTGATGTTGAGCACTGACTTTAATGAAACCTTGTGTCTGGCGTTTACTGGTTCATTCTCAAAACAAAAAAAAAATCCCTCTTCAATCCGTGTGTGTGTGTGTCCGTGTGTGTGTGTCCGTGTGTGTGTGTCTGTGTGTGTGTGTGTGTGTAATTATGACGTTGCTGTGTGTAACATATGTATCTTTCTTACATTGTAGGACCCAAGCCTGTGGTGTTCTTGCAGCATGGTCTACTTGCAGATGGAAGTAACTGGGTCACTAACTTGGCGAACAACAGTTTGGGCTTCATCCTAGCAGATGCAGGATATGACGTGTGGATGGGGAACAGTCGGGGTAATACCTGGTCTCGGAAACACAAGACTCTCACTCCTGATCAAGAAGAATTTTGGGCATTCAGGTAAATCTGACCTAGAGTCGGGGTCATTGCTCAGAACAATCATGTTTTAGGCTTTTAAATTGGTGTTCACGGACTCTCTTGAACATTCTATTAAGCCTTTATCTACGTATGTGACCCATCAACACCTAAACATGTCTATTTCTCTGCAAGTCGGAGGTAAGCTTGGAGATTTGTTCCTCAGCGATGTATGTGAGGTGATGGAACAGACCGCCAGCTAATCCAAGAGGGTGGGCAACGGCGGTGCTTCTAATCAATAGGCATAAGCAGCAGCATGATATTTTGAGCTTTTAGGAGTGGATATTCCTTGTAGTGCAGAATATGTAAGTTGACTAAAACTGGTCACAATCTAAAAAAAAAAAATATAGATATATATATAGATATATATATAGATATATAGATCTGTAGCAAGCATCTCATTAATGCAGAGAGTTAGTGCCTTTTATCCACAGCTGTACCTGACGGCACCCATCTGTGCCATTCACAGCCAAAGAATCACCTGATGGGTAGAGAGAACACACAATAGCTATTGGGTAATGCCGGCTCTCCAGTCTCATCCTGCATCGCTCTGCATTGGCAAAGATGGATGTGGATGTGGGTAGCTATAGACAGCGGCTGCCAGCAGAGGGCACATCATGGAAGAGAACTTGAAATAGGTGTAGCCGATAGCAGTGCTGTGACCAATGTATGGGTAAGGTACATCAGATCACGTATACACTGCCTGGTCTAAAGACTGTGGGGCTTATTTATTAATACTGTCTAAAAATTATATAGTCTTAAAGTGCACCAGATTTATCATAGTGGCTCTGCTGGGCGAGAAGTCTTTCCAATTTTAGGATTGTCCAGTCTAAGTTTTCACCACCTATTAGTTGGCTTAGTTTTCATATACTGGGCATACCGTGTGCTGGCAGGGATAACACTGGCCTTAGTGTGTGTATGTATATGTATATATCTGTGTGTGTGTATACATATATATTATAAAATTTATAATGCTATTAACCCAACTCTGCGTGTTTTATTTGTGCTCTCTCCTAGTTATGACGAGATGGCTAGGCTGGATCTTCCTGCAGTCATAAACTTTATATTACACAAAACCGGACAGGAGCAAATCTATTACATTGGACATTCTCAGGGAACCACTATAGGTCAGTGCTTCAAAGTAATGGAGCAATAACTACATGAATGTGTTAGGAGTAGAGATGAGCGAGTATACTTGCTAAGGCTAACTACTCGAGCAAGTAGTGCCTTAGCCGAGTATCCTCCCGCTCGTCTGTAAAGATTCGGCTGCCGGTGCGGGTGACAGGTGAGTTGCAGCGGGGAGAGAGAAATCTCCCCTCCGTTCCTCCCCGCCGCTCCCCGAATCTTTAGAGACGAGCGGGAGGATACTGTGCTAAGGCACTACTCACTCGAGTAGTTAGCCTTAGCGAGTATACTCGCTCATCTCTATTTAGGAGGCATCTAGTGAGCTTAAAACGAGTCATAGCTGTCAGCTTAGAGACTAAGGCTATGACTAGGATGCACAAAATCCACATTAAAAACCGTACCATTTTATGCAGAATTCACCCCCCTCATTACAAGAGGAGGCATCTGCACTAAAAATCTGGTGCAATAATTGGCATGCTGCGGATTTAAAATCTGCACCACACTTCAATTTGTGTGGATTTTTTTTTTCCATAGCATGTGGACGAGATTTTGAAAATTTTATCTATTTTACTGCTTCTGCAGATGCCACAGATTTTCCATGAGGAGCGTCTATATGGAAAATCCATTGAAAACCTAGCCCAATGCTACATTTTTCACTTTGGAGTTGGATGCAAGTTCAATATCTGCATAGGGCTACCTGTACACATTTTTAAAACTTTACCTGCAACTGCAAATTGTTAAATCCACAGCAAAATTCTACAATATTATAGGCCGATCTTGTTTTAAAGTCTCCCTAAATCATAACTTCTGGAATACAAAGTCACTATCTTGAAAGTAATGGAAACCTTTGTACATGAAAAATGTATACAGGCATCTTGCTATGCACTTATCTGTTTATTTGGGGGGGGGGGGGGGGGGGGGTTCCTTTTCATGTATTTACAAAACCTGATATTTGGTTTGCAGGCTCTCCTACATTCAAATTTCTGGCTTAGGACTTATTTACACGAGCATATATCGGTCCGGTTTTCATGCCTAGCCTATATACGCTTCTGTCTAAGCAGCCCCCCCCCCCCACCTTCTCGTCTCCTTCACCAGCTCTCTGCCTCTCTCCTCCAGCCTGGCGTTTGCAATTTGGAGGGGGTAGGATGAGGGCAGAGCTAAGCTCCACTCTGTCCCACCCACTCCCATTGCTGGCTATGGACAAGGGGTGGGAGCTTAGCTCCACCCACTCCCACTGCAAACCGCTCTGAGGGGAGGAGAGAAACAGAGAGCCGGTGAGTGGGAGGGAAGGCAGGGAACTGCTTAGATGGAAGTGTATATTGGCCAGCCGTGAAATCGCCGGCCGATATACGCTCGTGTAAGCCCTAAGGGGTGTTTCCAGCGCTGATCACCTGGTCTTATGATCATGCATAAGCTCAGCTCCCACTCTTCTTTCAGAGGCTGTGTAGCCTGGCATGCCTACTGGGCGCTACACCGTTATCTCTTCATCTATCTCAATAGCTGCTCATCCCTTACCCTCTCACAGCTCATTAGAGCAGAGAATTCATTCAGCATGAATTATAGCCCTCTGTAATAGTAGTGTTTTCTGCTCTCCTCCTCTATCCCTCTGCACTGTCATACAGCTTTCTGTAGTAACTCAGTTGAAAGGCAGTGAATGCACATTCACAGCTGTGGAGTCGGCTTGAGGAGGAGTTGAGAAACAATCTGTCAATTTATTTTGACAAAATTTGCTAAGATTTCGGTCCTCCAGCCTGCAGCGATCACTTGACCAAGAACAGTGTACTGCGGCCCCCCCATGAAATCTCCAGGCTCTCGACTACATGTAGTAGCCAAGTTCAGGGAGATTTTAAATTACCCCGGCAATGTGTGGCTTTTGCACATGCGCCCGACATTTTGACGACGGGTGCGTGCGCAGAAGCCGGGGTAAGGTCCGCAGATGAATCCGGGGGCCTTAGGTACCTAATTTCATCTCTCCTCAGATATGATTCATGAGGGGAGATGAAACAAACTTTTTTAAAAAGCTTAAAAAAAAAAAAAACCCTTTCCACTTTAATGCGATCGCTGGTATCCGGTAGATACAGCAATCACATGACCGGGCGAGGGGTCCCGTTGCCCGGGATGACAGCTCCAGCATGTCGGCTACCTCCAGTAACCAACAGCATGGAGCTGTCATGTCCTGAGCCTGCAGGGCTTTCATTCCCAGAGGAAGCATGTTTTTACGTCCTGAGGGAATAAAGCCCAGCAGGACAGGACATAAAAAGGCAATGGGGCCGTCACTAAGGGGTTAACTAGTTTTATTAATTGTCCCTATATTGCTCAAACTTTCAGGTGATCAATTTCTGAATTACTATTTTTGAGTGCAGTATTTTAATTAGGATCCCTATATGTTTGGACAGCTGGCTTAACTTTTTTTATGTGTTTTGTGTCTTAGGATTTATTGCATTTTCAAGCTTGCCTCAGCTGGCAAAGAGAATTAAAATGTTCTTCGGCCTGGCTCCTGTGGCTACAATCAAATTCTCCAGCAGTCCATTAGCAAAGTTGGGTATTTTTCCAGAGTTTGTAATTAAGGTACGTAAACCCTACTACCTCCATCCTTTTCATCCAGCTCCTATACCAAAGAAGTGCTTTTCCCTGCTGGAAAGCTAACATTTTGGACTTTAAAGGGGTTTTCCACATTTAGTATGTATCACCTATCCACAGGATAGGTGATAAAGCTCTGATCATTGGGGGCTTCACCAATCACTAGATGTAAATAACAAAACAAAGTGATTTGTAGTCATTCTTAATGTATTGTGTTTAAAAGTTTGATCTTGAAAAGCTGTAATTGGGTAGTAGAAGGGCATTGATTGTCTGTCTTTTACGTACATTCATATAAATGCTATACAGTTCCCTATATGTGCTTTAATAATTTTGTATTCTGCAAAGTTTCAGAACTCCATTAAACTACCTTTTTATTATTTAAGTATATATGGAAGTTCTGAGCCTTCTTTGATACTTTAAGGCTATGGGAACGTTTGTGCATGAAAAATAAATAGACCTACATTACTAAATCCCTGCAGAAAAAAAAGTTTGTTTTTGTGTTTTCCTTCTCATGCATTTAGAAAGTGTCATACTTAAATATATAGGAGAACCTGCAAACCAAGTTTCTGGCTCAGTGGCATTCCCAGCACAGATCAATTGGTCTCTACCATGAATATGCACAAACTCCGCTCTTCCACTCTCCTTTTTTTTTTTTTTTTTCAAAGGCTGTGTAGTATTGAGTGGGTGTGGTTATGCTACACAGCCTTTGAAAAAAAGGAGAGCGGAGGAGCAGAGTCTGTGCATATTCATGGCGTTCCCTCTCATTGCTTAGAAGAGCAGAAAAGTCTGTGAATTATAGCACTTTGTATAGTAGCTTTCTCTGCTTTACTCTCCTCCAACATTCCTTGGCACTGTAATAGCACAGCGATAAGGCAGTGAATGAACACTTGCAACAGGTCAGCAGGCTAGGGAAGGAGTCTCTGTGTACCCTGACAGAATTTGCTAATATTTCAGTTCTGCAGTGCCTTGGTAAACGATACAAGCATAGAAATCAATCAGACTAGTTTTCATAAGAAAAAAATTACAAAGTCTTTATTTCCAAAAACCAATTGATTTAAAAAAGTGCAAAGTTGTACATTAGCCGTTTAAATGGTTGCCCAATTGTAAACTACTGATGCTCTAGGCATAGGATAGACCATGAATAGATCAGCGGGAGTCCACCACCCGGAAACCCCTGCTGATCAGCTGTTTGCTAGGCCGGTTTGCTCCTGCAGTGAGTTGCTTTCGGCAGGAAATGCAAGGCTTGGTATCACAAGCAAAGCTTCCATTGAAGTGAATAGTCATTTTGTGCGTAATACTAAGCCTAGCTACGCAGTGGGAGCCAGGCCGCCTACTTTCTGTGGACATCAGCTCGGCGCATAAGCACACCAGCCCGGCAGATCCCTGCTGATCTACTATTGGCTTAGCCTGAAGATAAGCCATCAATGGCTTACAACTGGACAACTCCTTTAACAACAATCTATACTTTTTTTTATTTTTTGGTATGGTCATATTCATTATAATTTCTACTTCTTCCTTTTGTTTTTAGGACCTGTTTGGCAGAAGGGAGTTTTTACCCCAGACAGAGCTCATTAAATGGCTTGCCACTCACTTTTGCACCCATGAAGTAATTAAACAAATATGTGGCAATATTTTCTTTGTTCTATGTGGTTTTAACGAAAAGAACCTCAACATGGTAAGTTTAGTAATAACTGCTAATTATCTCATCCAATCTTTATACGGATTTTCAGTCTTACAGTAGCCTAGGTGGAGGTTATTAGGACACAATGCTGGGACACTGATCTCCCCATCAAGGGATTATCTCTTGACCGAACTTTAGATCTGACTCTCTGGTGGGATTTTGGCATCTTTGGGGAAAATCTAGTTGGCTCTAATAGACAAATTTTTTTTTAAAAATGTAACTTACGGGGTGTGTGGGTAAAATGGTTACAACTTAACAGTGTATTTTTCCCTCCTTTTAGACCCGAGTAGATGTATATTCCGCCCATTGCCCCTCAGGAACATCTGTGCAAAACATGATCCACTGGGCCCAGGTAAGAATGGGTGCTTACAATAGCCATGTGTTTTTGTTGTGCGCTTCCACTTAACTCATTAACTATCCACTGGATGAATGACTAAACTGCTATACCTGTGGGGGTCCATCCACTGGGACCCCTGCCAAAGTCTACACCACAGATGGGAGGGCTTTGATTGGAGTAGAGTGTTAATCAGGTGCCCTCCCACTCCATCGAAAGTCTATGGCATTGAATGTATTAGCTAAGCACAATGCAGAGTTCCTGCTCACATCTCTGATATTTTAGGCTGGAATATCCCTTTAATAAAGGGTTAATATTAGTGCTTGTTTGGTAGCATAGTTGTGATGGTTATGTCATAACTATCTGGTGGAGGTCTGATCTCTGAAACCCGTGCATCGGACACTAAATCTGGCAAGTGAATTGGGGTGTGCTGCCATTCAGTTCACTGCTAGTAGCATCACTAGGCAGGGAAGCAATGAAAGAACCACAGCACAAAGCTAGCAAGGTGGCCCCTTAAAGTATAGAGGCAAACTATATGCTTTCCTCAACCAAACTGGTTATCTCATTGTGATACACCTTTGTCACTAGACAGAGCTCCTTAGTTTGGGGTGTCTATGTGATAAGCGATAATCAGTGTGTCCTGTTCTTCAGCTGCTCCGGGTGCTCGAATCCCACCCAAATGATAATTGTTGGACTATAAAATAGAGGAAAAAGAGGGATCCAGCTCGCAGGATGTGCACCTTAACACCCAGAACTTTTATTTGTCCAGTACAGAAACACTTGTTATAGCGCTCTGTGAATCAGCAACAAGTTTTGGGGGAGAAGTATGTCCTCAATCGTGGCATCATTTTTCTATATGATGCCCTGCTAAAGAAACAGTCGGTGATCCTGCGCCAACTAAACCTTTACTTGCCCACAATGCTAATGCAACTCGTGAACTCTACTAGCGCTTCTTAAATGGATAGTGGCTGGATGAGTGAAGACTGATAGATCGGTTGAGTTCTGACCGCTGGGACCACCACAGTTCCTGAGAACAAGCGTCCCTTTTCACTGTCCTCTATTCTTAGTGGCTTCTCCAACGTAACCGAATAGCAGGCAGGTCGTGCTTGTGCAGCTATCGCTCCATTCATTTCAAAGGGGCTGACTGAAGTAGCTGAGTGTACTTGGCTATCTTCAACAGTCCCATTGAAAATGAATGGAGAGGCATTGTGCAAACACAACCTGCCTTCCATTCGGTGACGTTGGAGAAGCAACAAGGAAGTGAGGAGGATGGGGGAGAAACTGGACCCCATTCTCAGGAGCTATGAGGATCCCAGCAGACAGAACTTCACCGATCTATCAGTTTTCACCCATCTGGATAGGGGACAAAATATTCAAGTTTTCTCTCATCCACCGGAATACCCCTTTTAAGCTACCCATAAACCTAAAATAGCTGTGAACCACTGTTTGACTGAATGCTAGCACTGCCAATCACTACATGCACCCTTCACTGAGTGTACATGTGTAGTAAGGAGAGAGCGTTGTCCAAATTTTCTTTGTTTTCGGCATATAAATTTGACAGTTGATTTTCTTTTTTTCTTCTCCAACATCTGCTGTTGACAATTGGGAGGCCGCTGTATATGTTAGATGATCAGCCAATCTTGATGAAATCTGCAGGTTCAGCCAATCTATATCTAATGTGTGTGGCCATCCTTACTGGCTGAGTCTAAGCAACTGCAAGGAGTCTTCACATGAACCCTCTCTACACATGACTGCTTTAGTTCATTCATCGTCCTATTGAAAAGGGATGTTACTTTTTTTTTCTCTCCAGGTATGTTAGGTGACCGCCAACATTTTTTCTCTTTTAGGCCGTAAAGAGTGGTGAACTAAAGGCTTTTGACTATGGATGGAAGGGCAATATCCTTCATTACAACCAGGTAATAAATGCCATTATCCAGATACAGATGACATCATTACTATGCCAGTTTTATGCACTATACTCCCACAGTTCCTACAAAATGAAGTGCAAGGCTACAGGGTACCTGTAGATGTACATCAGCCTACTGTTTTTATGTTCAGTGTACATTACATTAACAGTAATATGGTTACTATGAACAATGCCATTGTTGTGTTTTTTACACTTTTTTTTATCAAGTTGTGACTTTGTTGGACAATTGTCTTTTAGACTGTGCCCCCGTTTTACTGTGTGAAGGATATGAAGATTCCCACTGCTTTGTGGAGTGGAGGCAACGACTGGCTGGCCGATCGTAAAGATATGGCTTTATTACTTACTCAAGTCAGTAACTTGGTCTACCACAAGGAGATTCCAGACTGGGAACATCTGGATTTTATCTGGGGCCTGGATGCTCCAGAGCGTATGTACAATGAAATCCTTTACATCCTGAAGAAGTTTTCTTAAACTACTGTGTCCAGTATTGGAGAAAAACCTGTGGAGCAACATGGAAATAGAAATGTTGCCTCATTGACAACTCTGAAAACTTGATCTGAATTACTATGCAATTCATGGGTGCTTTATTCACATGCAGGAATTTACTAGTTGTATCTATACACAGACCAAAGCTTTCTCATCTCACCAAATAATGAAAAGCTTCTCAGCAAATAACTTTTCTATATAAATACATCCAACGATGGGAATGTCTAATGGGGTTGTCTGCTTCCTAAAGCCCCTTCTTATACTTGTATGTCCTAATAGACAATGTAGAATTTCTTTTGATCTGAATATCTTAATTGGTTAAGTCTGTGAGGCTAATATAATGTGACTCTTATCTTTACACCACTACAGTGAGGCCAGATAGAATGGAAAGCAAGCAGCATGCAGTAGTAGAGATATAACCAGTAGTAGGAAAGAGATTGTGATCCTGCTGTATAGAGCTCTGGTGAGACCACATCTGGAATGCTGTGTTCAGTTCTGGAGACCTCATCTACAGAAAGACACTGATAAAATAGGATAAGTCTAAGGAGAGTCTACAAAAATGGTGGAAGATGTCAAGAACAAAACTTTCAGCAGAGAATTTAAATAACTTAATCTGTTTATCGTGGAGGATAGAAGGGGGGGGGGGGCATGGTTGAAGCCCTTAGATGTGTTTAAAGGCTTAAATAAGGTTCAGGAGGGACAAATTTTATTAGGAAGCTAAACACTAGAGCAAGGGGGCACAATCTGAGATTTAGAAAGATCAGAAGCAACGTCAGGAAATATTATACAGAAAGAGTAGTAGATTCTTGGAACAAACTTCCAGCAGATGTGATTAGAAAAATCAACAGTATGTGAATATAAGCCTGTCTGGGATAAGCATAGATCCATCCAAAGAGAAAGATCTAACAGGAAATAATGAGGACAATGCTAATCAGAGTGTCTCCCCAAAAAAGCTACTAGTATGTGATTAGTTTCTCGGGAAGAGGACAGCAGTTTGACCTGGTTATTATTCAAAAAGTATCATTTTGATTTTTCTATTGCTTTCACCAGTTTATTTTGGTCATCACATTTCTCAGGATTCACTGAATTTCATATGAAAAAGTGTTTTGGTTTTGTGTGTGTGTGTGTGTAAGTTATTGAGGTTCTCCATCTAAATTTTTTATTTTTTACAATCGTTTTCTGAAAGAAAAAAAAAGTGAGTTTTGTATAAAAACCATTTAGGGCAAATCTTGGTCAATACTAAGTCAACTGTTGCGTCTGAAACATGGGAGAAGTGGGGAACCCTGTTATACTGAGATCACCTGCTCATGTTACGCTGCAGATAGGCTATAAATAAGGTCTTAGTTACTGTGGCTAGATCTACAGTTGCTGCCTCCCTAATGCCAGTGTGACATGTCGAATAGGCCATAAATATCAGTTCGGTGATTAACAGCAGTGCACTGTTTTCACTGCTCTTCAATAGAACTGATTAGAAGGTCAGATCTTGAAAATGGCAACATGGCCGTTATATCAATGTATGAGCAACACTGACTCTATGGTGTACAGGATTCATGCCATATTTTTGAAGCACCTGTACCACTTTTTTGAGATTACTTGAAAGTCACACTGGTACAATGTGCACATATTAATAAATCTCCCCATTGCGGTGGTTGACTATTCTTTTCATCAATCAATACCAAATGATGTCATAAAGCAACCAGACAGTCTAATGGTTCTCCCTGCGGGTTTTTCTACAGCCCTCTGCAGGCCATTCTGTGTACTACCTTGACATATTTCCCACCCTTCCCCTTTATCACAGCTGTCCCACTTGATCTATCGGGTCCAACGCTCTCCTGGGGCCATCTGAGGCCTGTCCTCCACCCACAAAGCCAACCTGGTCCCATCTGTCAAGGATGGGACTATTGGGAATAATCTCTGGGCTAATAGTTTAGCATATAGTTTAGTGTCACTATTTAACAACGATATGGGTCTAAAGTTGTCTGCAGTGGTGCTGAGTTTTCCTGGTTTAGGGATTGATGCTATGGTAGCTTGTAGCATCCCCTGTGGGAGGGAACCTTGCAACATTGCTGCATTGAAGACTTTTTGTCATCTGCGGGGCCAGCAAGGGTCTAAATATAGGGTAATATTCAGTGGAATACCAGTCAGGGCCTGAGGCTTGTTCTGCTTTAAACTCTCTGAATTGTTTCTAGAGTCTCACTGTCTGATATGGGGGTGTTTTAGTTTGCTCAGCTGATCTGCATTTAGTGAAGGGGAGGCTCATTTTGGATAGGAAGGATTTCATGAATTCTTCAGAGGGTTGGGGGCGTTGAGGGTCGTCCTTCAGGTTATAGAGTCTTTCATTAAATCGTTTGACATTTTCAGCTAGCTCTCCTGGGTGACACATTTTATGGTTTGTTTTTGGATCTAATAGGAATGGGATTTTGCATTTAAGTCTTCTAGCTGCAACTTCTCGTTTTTCGTTTTTTGTTTTGTTTTTTTAATCGCCCCATCCCTTGCCCCTTTTTCTCGCTTTTGGAACCTTTTGCTGAAATTCATCTCCCTCATGCTTTTGCTCAATTGCTTGCTCATTCATTAACTACTGTTGGCTCTTCAGTTACATCTCTTCAGGTCTTTGTGTAGAGTCTGCCTCTACTGATTCTGTTTTGCTGTTCTTTCCAACTTCTTTCACATTGTACTCTTCAAACACAGTTTCTGAGACCTCTTTCAGTCTCTGCCTCTCTAGTGGCTTCCTCAGCTCAGCAGCCTCACCTTCGGCCTTCTCTTTGGTGTCTTGTACTTCATAGGATTGCTCACCCTTTATCTGTTGCTCAGCCCTCATCTCCTCCGTGTCCTTATCGAACCATTTTTCTGCATATTTAGCAGACATTGTTTTATCCTCACCAAGAAACTGATCAAACGTCTTCTGTTTCTTCTCCCAGTTGGATACAATCTGATGGTGGCCAAGCTCCACAGTCATATCTTCTACTTTCTACTGAAGATTAATTTTAAACTTGGCATAGACCACTGCTTTTTCTTCATACCATTGATTTATAGCTTCTAATTCTTTTCAACTTTTATCTTCTGCTCTTCAACAGAGTCCAAGAATACAGTATTCTTTTCCATATCTGACACCTGAGCCTTGGTGTCTATATCTTCCTCCAATTGCTCAAGGAACACATTCCTTTCATTCTTCTATTTGTTTCAACCTGGTACTAGGGTCAAGCTTCTGACTAATTTTCTTCTTCCCAAAATTTCTGTGAATCCTCAAGCTGAGCTTCAATTCCACCTGCAGTCTGTTCACCTTCTCAGACAGCTCTGCCTGTACTGTCACCTTCAGCAATTTCTACTTGTAGCTATTGATGTAGAGTCTCTACCCTTTTGTCTCTTGTGTTCAGAGTCACTCTTGTCTTGCAGAAGTACTTTTACCTCCTTTCTCAACTCGCTGTGTTCCCTTGCTAGAGCCCGTTTAGTTTGCTCTAGCTCTTTGGACAGTTTCTTCATAACTCGAGCATTATTCTGTTTAAGCTTCCGTATTTGAGCTTCATGTACTTTTAGCTTTCTTAACTAAGCTTTCCTTCACCTGGATAACCTCTGACTTCTGGGCTCTCATTTGCATTCAGAGATCTTTTCATGTGCTTTTGAAAGATATCCTTCATATTTTATTTTTCTCACTTTTCCATTCTTCCAAGTCTTGCTCATACTAAGTGGTTTGCTCTTCCAGCAACAACCAGTGATTAGCTTCAGCTTTAGCTAATCTTGGTTACAGCCCTCTGCAGGCCATTCTGTGTACTACCTTGTGTATGTGTATATGTATATGTATGTGTGTGTATATATTTTATATATATATATATATATATATATATATATATATATATATATATATATATATATATATATATATATATATATATATATATATATAAAAATAAATAAAATGATGCACACACTTACACACCACACACCTATATGTAGCTCCATGGTACCTGCAGCAGTCCATTGTAGAGCGTAACACTCCAGCGAGGGAAGGGGTTTGCACAGGCAGTATTTCTTGTTACTTGCCTTGCAGAAGAGAAGCACGAGGTGACTTGACCTGCCTCTCACTCCCTTCTCTTCTCCAGTGTTTTGTAGCAGAGTGTCAGTCACTTAGCTGTGCATGTGGGTTTCTCTCTTCCGCTGCCGCTCTAGACTCTGACCTGTGCATCAATGCACCCCCCCAGTCTATTTTAGATTCCTGTGGGACGGTACTGGCTCCCAAGGCATATTATTTAGAGTGAGTCAGCCTATTTAGTGTGGTAAGGGGGGCTTGCTAGCTTAGGGGCCGAGTTGCAAGTGTGAATCCCCCTGTAGCTACACCACTGTTAGACATACTCAGGAAAAATGTAATTATGTCGGAAATAATGTAACAGCGTATTATCTAATAGAATTTTAACCAATAGCAAATCTGATAGCTTTCGTTGTATTGATAACATGTATTACACTTTTTTTTACAAAGAGCTATATTTTAAATATATTGTTTTTAATACTCTCTAGTTTTAGAGCAGAAAATGAAATCAGTGTTTATTACCGGGTTGGTCCTGCACTCATCGCATTGGCTCCAAACGCCTATACTGAGCACGACTTCATATGGCCTTGTATTCTCCTTAATGAGATTGTGTAGCATATAGAAAACTTTTAATTGCAAGGCATTCAGTGTGTTGTGGTGTTTTTTTTTTTTATTTTGTTTTCTAACGGCAGCCTAAAATTGACATCAGGAAGTGCAGCCCTATTGATTGTCACTTTTACGTTCTTGTCGGAACCTGATGACTAACTGTCCTTGTTATGTCTATCATAGAGTGACACTTCAAAAGTGACAACCAGTATGGCAGCACTTCCTGCAGAGTATGCATACAGAGTCTCTGTGGGGCACATTTATCTAGGAACTCTTAAGGCCCATTTACACGGAGCGATGATCGCTCAAAGATCGCTCAAATGACAGTTTGAGTGACAGCTTTAAGCTATCATTTTGCATACACTATTAAGTAGCTCCTCCACTACTTAAGAGCTATTTAGTGTGCAAATGAAGCTTTAGCTAAAAGCAGTTCAATAGTTGGAGTGCTCTTATCTGCTTTCAGTTTCTTTGTTCTCTGACGGGAAACGATGCTATCAGCACTACCCTGGAGAACTGCTAAGACCGCAGGACGATTTTCAGGTTGGCCTGAATTTAACGATCAGCTAGCATTGCAGAAAAAGTGCACGATGGACGCGCATTTAGACGCAACAATGATCGCTCAAATTATCGCTTTTTAGTTTTTGGGTTTTTTTTGAGCGATCATCGCTCCGTGTAATTGGGCCTTTAGAATAGAGCCTGCTGGAGTAAGATGCAACAGATCTATAAAGAAGCATATGCCTGTTAATAAATTGGATGCATCTTAATCTAATCCATGCTATGAGCTGGGGTAGGTGTATACTATGTTACTCAGCTGCTGGTATAAATTGTAGTAATTTTGTTGGGCCGCAGCTTGTCCTGCCTTTACCTTTTTTTTTTTTTTTTTTTTTTTTTAAAGCCTCGCTCACCTCTTAGAACGGTGGTGAGATCAGCGGTAAAAGGCCAGAGAGCCCCAAATTTTTGCACAAGTATAACTTGCATGGCTGTCATAAATTCTCTTGTGCACTTGTGTTAGTGACTTAAGATAGTAATGTTACAAGTAACTACTGTTTCATCCATTTTTCCTTATTAAAGAGGACTTTGCAACCCCCCTAAAAAGATTTTATTTTTTGTTTGCTGTTTTTTTTTAACTTTTCCAGGCTCCTGACCAGAGGACAATTAGGCCTCATGTCCATGGGGAAAATCAGGCCCGCAGGGGATATGTAACATGGATTTCTGCAGCCCATGCAATGCAGATGAACTTCCATTCTTTTTTTTCTTTTTTTTTTTTTTTAATGCAGAAGATCAATTGAGCTATGAGCTCCCGCACGCCTGATCTGCACTTAAATGTAGCATGTTGCGTTATTTTCATGCGAATGAAATTTTTAAATCACTTTAAAATACTATCCGCGGCTCTTTATATAACCGTGGGGGGTTAATGCATTCCTATGGGAAATTTTACATGCGGATCACGCGTGCGGGTGATCCGCTGCTGATTTGAAAATATACTTTCCTCGTGGACACGAGGCCTTAAGTGTACATGCATCTGCTCTGTTGCACCTCTTAACATCGTCTCTTCCAATGCTCAGTAGTTAGGGACAACTGACTCCTGTTGCTCTTGGTCACTTCTAGCAATTTGACACACGTCTGCGAACAATTGGGATTTTGGCAACAGGGCATGGCTGTGCAAAAAAATTAATTCTCACGTGGGTCTTGTTGGTTCCACCCACCACCCCCTCCGCAATAGCAATCAGTTTTTACATCTGGACATCCATACATCATGGCCACTTTATAGCTTGCAGCTCACAGTGCAATTGGAAGTAAGCCTGGCTTCGCAAAGCGCCTACTTTGTACAGCCCCTTGTTTATCCAGGACCCCCTGCAGCCAAATCACTCTGCCAAGCAAGCAGATATGAAAAATTGGCAAAAAGACCTAGCCAAGAAAACTCCATTATAAACCCCACGGCATAAATATGGCACTCCAGTGGCCACTATGTTACATTTATATTCGACATGAAATAATGCTGGAGGATCAACAACGTAGTTTATTCCCCCTGGAAATGTTTGAAGAATTTTTCAGTTGTGTTACCGTTCCCCCTTGTCAATAGAACATATCCTGAAACACTCTAACAGTATAAATTCATGCATTTCCAGGAAGAATAACAGAGGAACAACAAAACTCAGCATTCTGAAAGGATGCTTCAGAATTAGGTCTGTTTTAGTAAAACCTTTCCATGAAATATCAGGAAAGCTGGCAGATCTTGTTTTAATTATTTTTAATTTTTAGGATTTCTGAATTTTTAGCCTTCTATTGCTTTTAGAATATGGAATTCATTTCCATCTTCTGTATATTTTTTTCATATAGTCTCTTGGAAAAAAATATATCATAAAATGAGAAAATCCGGTTATGGGAAAGTTTTTTTTTTTTTTTGTTTTTGTTTTTTGTTTGTTTGTTTTTTTTGTCGTGTCCATTTTGCCATAAAACTCCTACAAAAATGTTACCGGTAATGATGGTTCACTGTAGCAGTATTACATTGACCATTTGGGGAATTGCATATACTGTATATTGTATGATAAATATATAGAATGCATGAAATGGTTCTATAGCAACGAGCTGCGATGCCATAGGGGCAAAAATCAGTGTTTATGGTCAACAGATTACTGCAGTAATGATTTCCATCTATATATAAAGAGTGTTGATTTTTATACTTGTCTGATTGGTTGGGCCTTTTGGACTCTATAGTTAATAAGCATGTTTTCTTTTAACAGCAGACCATGTGGTTAGGCTGAGTATTGCACTTTAAACGTAAAGGGGTTATCCCACTATAAAAAATTAAAATGAAATAACCAGCTGGCCATGACCTAAAATAATAAGCAACAATACTCTCTCCTCTGTTCTCCACTCAGTAAGCAGCGCAGCGGCTGCAGCTGCTCTCTCGCTCTGTGTACAGCAGAAGTTAGGTAACCCGTGCAGTCTGTCAGAAGTTGCAGCATCGCTGTCCCGAACTCCTGGCATCATTGCGTCCAGAATGTGTACTAACTAATGCCAGGAGAATGGGCGGTAATGCTGCAACCTCTGATTGGCTATAACGATCACCTGACATTGCTGTAAACGCAGACTGTGGGAGCCGTGGTGCAGCTTCCTAGAGGGAGAAGAGAGAGGAGTATTGCTGCTTTTATTGTTTTTAAGTCATTACCAGCAAAATTTTAAAAAAAAACTATTCTAGTAGTACAACCCCTTTTAAGCAGTCCAACACGAGATATCATTACTAGAAGCAGTATTAAGCAAGAACTGTTCAAAGTGGTAATGCCCATATTGCTATTAACCATTTCTGCTAGATCTCACAGGACCGTACTTCATGTATCCACCATGGTATTGTGTGGCAGTAACAATGCCTGTATTTTCCACTAATGTGATCCTACAATGTATTTCTTTTTATGGCTTGTTTTGATTAAACAGCACCTGTGTTTTATATGTAGTCTATACAGCCAAACCAGATCTAAAATGTAATATTTAAATAACTTGTTTTACCGTATCTTGAAACGTCTATACATAATTATACATTTCTACACAATGCCTGGTGTTTGTTAGTTCTCATTCAAGTGAGTCATACTAACGCTGTTTCTATGACTGTATTGTTGCACCTGTCACACTGACATTCAATTGCCATGAAGTGTACAATTTTTCAAAAAAGTTGTATTTTGATGTACTATAATAAAAGGACAATTGTGCATCAGCAGAGGAAAATCTCATTCTGTACAATGTTTACAAGCTAAATGTGGGTAGAATGGAAGTGTGACTTGCCCTATCTACTATAAGGAGTATGTGGTCGAAGGTCCTCTTATTGGCCTTATATCTCAGCTGTACCGGAAGTAGAGACAACGTGTAGATCATCTGTGTGCAGACACATTACCCTATGCAGCGTTCCTCTACTACACCCTTGAGTACCATGGGTCGTCTTATTATAACAATCTTGTGGAAGTTTTCCTGATACAGTACACATTCCCCCCAAAAATTGGACACCTGAGCAAAACTGAAAAGTAGTGTTGATTTTCATAGGTGGGGACTCTTTTGGCCCTAATGACACTTGATACACATCAGCTGGTGTTTCCCTCCATTCATCCTACAACTATCTGGTGAGTTCTGTCAAGGAAGATGTGTCGGCCTATCTATAATGACAAAAGGAGCAATGAAAGCACATTCTATGGAGTGATGAACTGCTACTCCATTTTCAAATTCGATGAGTGTGGCGCAGCCTGGGAAACGCAGAAACTGTTGGCACTACACGCAAAGTTAAAACATAAGTACAGCCGAGGTTTCGTTATGGTCTGGGGCTGTGTTATGTGTCATGGTCTCTATCTGCTAGATGTGGTAGCGAGAACCATGCCCATAAAGGTGTACTTTGTCGGCAGCACACTATTGTCTAGATTCTGAAGGTCAATACTCTGGAAGTATAGCTTCTCATTCCCAGCAAGACAACACGCCTTGTCCCTAATGCTGTTTTACATTGGTTTGAAGATATGAATGTTTCATGATTGGACTTGGCTGCACGGAGTTCAAACTAAGCCCTTTTGGATAAGTTTAGGCTGAACTGAAGCCGCAGGTCAGGAAATATGAACAGCGTCCAGCTTCTTCAAAATAACTCGTCAGCCGTTTACAGGATGAATGGGATCAAATGAAGATTATATCCCCTAGGACATAAACTTAATTTGATCCTATAATTCGTTGCTACTCTGTATATCTTAATCCCCATGATAATGGGAAACTGACTTTTTTTTTTTTTTTGGTCCTGACCTGTGAATCATCTGAAGCACACAGCTGTTAAAAATCATGTATATGATGGGCATAGCTACATCTATGGTGATTCATTCAACTGCTGGATAGACTTTAATTCCTGATTGTAATGCAAATCTTAGTACTTTTACCCCTTAATGACCCCCCATATGTCTTTTGACGGCGGTCGCTCAGGGGATTTATTTTGCAGCATTTCTTTTGTCTTTTGACAGTGGCTGTATGAGAAGCCCGGCACAGGTGCTCTGCTGGCGGATGACAGCCTGGCAATTGTACTAACAGCGAGGAATGAAGAAAGCTTCAATCCCCTTTGTTTTAACTCTTTACCTGCCGCAGTAAGTGCGACCACGACATGTAAAAGGCTGACAGAGAGAGGGTCCCAATTGGTTTCTATGGCACATGGAGGCTTGAATCTAGCCTGCCATCTTCAGTTGCCTATGAGGCTTGGCCTCTGGCTGAGCTTCATAGGCAATACTGAAGTATAGTAGTGTGTTAGAAAATGATAAAATATGGTTATATTCAAGTTCCCTACTGGGGCAAGTATTAAAAAAAAAAGTTATTAAAAATAAAACCGTCGCCCCCCCCCCCCCTCCCCCTTTTCCCTCTTTACTACACGAATAATTACTTTAAAAAAGACTGTTAAGGGGCGACCAAACAACCGTGTACAGATACATTAGGAGACAATACAAGAATCTCTCCCATGATCTGTTTAGAGGAACGAGGGTTCTTTACTGTAAGAGCAGTGAGAGTGTGGAACGTAGTGATAGCAAAATCGATAGAGGAGTTTAAGAGGTGACTGGATGCATTTCTAGAGCGCTGAGATATCACAGGATATAGACATTAAATAAGTAACGGGGTTGTTGATTTGGGTCTTGGAGTCAGGTAGGAACTTCCAAACGTTTATCCAGGGATTATTCTGACGGCCATTATAGAGTCGGGAAGAATTTTTTTTCTCCCCAAGTGGGCTAATTGGCTTCTGCCTCATTAGAGTTTTGTTTTCCCCTTCCGTCCTTTTTGATCAACAAGGTGGGTGGTGGGGGTAGAAACAGGCTCAACTAGATGGACATGGTCTCCCTTCAGCCTAACATACTTTGTTACATAGGTGGGATTGCTGTGTCTATAATCCCAACTCCTGCCTTGCTAAAAATAGCAAAACATTAAAAAAAAACTGCATAAACTCGGTATCACCTGACCCAGAGAATAAGGTTATTACTTGTTTTGCACAATAAATTGTATATACCCAAAGATGATGCCATTAAAAACCACAACGTGTTCTGCAATAAACATAACCATATAGGCTATGCCGACGGAAAAATTAAAACGTTATGGCTCTAGTACTGCAATGTTGAAAAATTAGTTGGTCACTAAGGCGTTAACTAATAAATTGTTTATGGCATAATTGATTTATAATTCCAAAGGGTGGTTGGTTCACTGTACAGGAGCAATTTAACACTTGTATACCTACTCATGAAATCAGCACTGTGTATGAGCAAGCATGGCATTCGTATTCTGGAGTAGTTTTAGTACCATGCACTTCAGAACAAATAATGGGGAGGATGGGAAATTACAGCGTGCGGCTCAGTCATTATTACTGTTTAGAGATGAGCGAGCATACTCAGCCACGCCCCTTTTTCGCCCGAGCGCCGCGATTTTTGAGTACTTCCATACTCGGGCGAAAAGATTCGGGGGGCGCCATGGGTGAGTGGGGGGTTGCAGCGGGGAGTGGGGGGGAGAGAGAGGGCTCCCCGCTGCTACCCCCCGCTCCGCCATGCCTCCCGGCGCCCCCCAAATCTTTTCACCCGAGTATGGAAGTACTCGAAAATCGTGGTGCTCGATCGAGTAATTACTCGAAACGAGTATGTTTGCTCATCTCTATTACTGTTGCCTTGCAGTGCTGGAGCCCTAGCTTCAACTCTGACCAAGCATAACATCTGCATAGACTTTGCTGGAGGTTAAAAAACAGAGAATAATGGAAAAGCAAGTGTGGTGGCTCAGTTATTAGTACTGCTACCTTGCTGTACTGGGTTCTAGGTTCAAATCTGACCATGGATAACATCTATCTGAAGTTTTTCTTTATTTCTCTCTAAAGTCATGGAAATCTCTTGATGAGATTTGAAACTAGGACCCCCATCACTGCAATATAACTGCACTAACTGCTGAGCCTAATTCATTGAAGAGGCGGCTTGCTGTTCAGCATGCATTATAGGTAGAGATGAGCGAACCTACTCGTTTCCAGTAATTACTCGATCGAGCACCGCGATTTTTCGAGTACTTCCGTACTCGGGTGAAAAGATTCGGGGGGTGCCGGGGGGCGGCAGGGCAGAGCGGGGGGTAGCAGCGGGGAACAGGGGGGAGCCCTCTCTCTCTCTCTCTCCCTCTTCCCCCCCCCCCCCCCCCCCCCCCCCACTCCCCGCTGCAACCCCCCACTCACCCACGGCGCCCCCCCGAATCTTTTCGCCCGAGTACAGAAGTACTCGAAAATCGCGGTGCTTGGGCGAAAAAAGGGCGTGGCCGAGTAGGTTCGCTCATCTCTAATTATAGGAAAACCAATAGTCCAGCGATTCTTGACAAAAGTTGGGTCAAGCAAACCTGATCCAATTCTGCAAAAACTGTCCTTATTTTAGCCATCTGCTGCTCATAACAAGCAACCCTATTCATTAGCAACATGTTATGGCCAACAGAGCTCAAATACAATTATCCCACATTTCATTAGTAATCCAGATCATTCAATCCTGTTTCCCCTAACGTATCAGTCACTGATCTTGGGGGGAAAAAAGTACAATTCTAAATCTACATCAGCAATCGTAGCTCCATCCATACACATTGGCCATGATAAACTGCTATGAACACCACCTTTGTTGCCAGGTTATCACAGACTTCAGATGACACACAGAAAATGCTGTTAGTACTGACAATCTCCACCGTAGCCATTGCAAAACACATGCCAAATGGGCAAAGTACAACGTTCAAAGTTGAGCTTTTGCCCTTTCTTTGAATCAATGCTCAAAAACTTTGCCGCTATATAGGGTCTCTTGTTTATTTTTTCTAGTGATACTCCACACCCCTGTCACTATCATTATTGCGTGTAATGAAATCGAACACACAGATGACCCATACAAGGAATCCTCAAGATAGTGAAGCACAGATCCATCCACCTACTTCACTACCCATTCAAGAAAGGAACTGAACGCCTCAAAATAAGAATGTGAGACCGAACCGGAAGTTGGGAGGCTATAATCAATATATTCCTGTTCCTAACAATGCAAAAACATCAATTGAAAACTGTCTGGGTGCACCTAGAAATTAGAGATTACCTCATCACCCGAGTACCACTAGGGGTCGCAGTTACTACCTAGACCAGTGATGGCGAACCTATGGCACGCGTGCCAGATGCGGCGCTCAGAGCCTTCCCAGCTGCCACTCGCCTCCGGCGGCCGGTCACCACATTAGCAAATACCGGCAGGGGTGCCGCAGCTCCCCTGCTGGTATTCACTCAGCAGTGCTGCTAGAGGCGCTGATCCCGGTGCACACTGTGATGTAAGCGTGCAGCCGGGATCCTCCTTCCCCCTCCTCTGAAGTCTCCTACTTGGTTCCGCGAGAGCAGGGGAGGGTAGAAGATGTCCGGCAGCATGTCACATTGTGCTCTTGGGATCAGTGGCAGCAATAGCACCAAGCAGAGGAAGTGGGGGTGGGGGGGAATTTGGGTCTCAGAAGGGGGCACTATTACTACAGGGGCCACTATGGGATGTCGCTATTACTACTGGGGGCCACTGTGGGATGTCACTATTACTACTGGCTATTGTGGGATGTCACTATTACTACTGGGGACGCTGTGAGGTGACACTATTACTACTGGGGGCTGCTGTGGGATGTCACTATTACTACTGGGCTGATGTGGGATGTCACTATTACTACTGGGGCCACTGTGGGATGTCACTATTACCACTGAGACCACTGTGTGGTGTCACTATTACTACTGGGAGGGCCACTGTGGGATGTCACTATTATGACTGGGGCCACGGTGCGGTGTCACTATTACCGCTGGGGCCGCTCTTGGGTGGGTCACTATTAGCACTGGGCTGCTCTGGGGGGTCACCCTTACTGCTGGGGCCGCTCTGGGGGGTCAATATCACTACTGGGATATGTTTACACGAGGTGGAAATGCTGCAGAATGTCCTCAGCGGACATTTCCGTGTCAAATTCCACAGCATTTCCGCATCCAAAAGAAGTCAAAATCTGCACCCAGTCTATTTTGAAGCCGCCCTGTCCTTTTAAGAACGACGGGGGTAAAAATCATACGTCGTGATTAGCTCCGCCCCCTGACATGTTGGCACTTTACAATAAATAAGTCGGTTTTGGGTTGCAGTTTGGGCAGTCGGTCTCTAAAAGGATCGCCATCACTGACCTAGACCCTTAGCAAAAAATGGGGGCCCCGGCCATATGCTGCGTCATCATTACAGGCCCGTTCTGAGTGACGCTCAGGGAGACTAGAGCCATTACCTGGGGCAGCCGGAAGTCAATTCAACACTGCAGATTCCCCCAGCATGAGGTCCTTTCTACCACTGAGAGACTGCAGTTGTGATTCACCAGGACTGTAGTCATAGTAACATAGTATGTAAGGCTGAATGAAGACAATGTCCATCTAGTCCAGCCTGTCTATCCTCCTGTGTTGATCCAGAGGAAGGCAAAAAAACCCAGGGTAGAAGCCAATTAGCCCTTTTGGGGAAAAAATTCCTTCCCGACTCCCTAATGGCAATCAGACTGTTCCCTGGATCAACCCCTAATAGTTCCCACCTGCCTATATACCCGGATTGACAATTAACCTAAGATTTATATCCTATAATGTCCTTCCTCTCCAGAAAGACATCAAGTCCCCTTTTAAACTCCTCTATGGATTTTGCCATCACCACTTCCTCCGGCAGAGAGTTCCACAGTCTAACTGCTCTTACAGTAAAGAATCCCCTTCTATGTTGGTGATGAAACCTACTTTCCTCTAATCGTAGCGGATGTCCTCTTGTTACCATCGCGGTCCTGGGTGTAAACAGATCCTGGGAGAGATCCTTGTATTGTCCCCTCATGTACTTATACATGGTTATTTGGTCGCCTCTTAACCTTCTTTTTTCTAGAGTAAATAGTCCCAATTTGGATAGCCTCTCTGGGTATTCCAGTCCCTTCATTCCATGTATTAGTTTAGTTGCTCTTCTTTGAACCCCCTCAAGCACTGTGACATCTTTCCTGAGTACCGGTGACCAGAATTGTCCGCAGTATTCCATGTGAGGCCTGACAAGTGCCTTATATAATGGAAGGATAATGTTCTCATCCTTCGCCCCTATACCTCTTTTAATGCACCCCAAGACTTTATTTGCCTTTGCAGCAGCTGACTGGCATTGGTTACTCCAGTTTAGTCTACTATCCACTAATACCCCCAGATCCTTTTCCATATCACTTTTCCCTAGTGGTACCCCATTAAGTGAATATTGGTGACATCCGTTTTTCCTGCCCATGTGCATAGTCTTACATTTTTCAACATTGAACTTCATTTGCCATTTTCCTGCCCAAGCCCCCAGCTTATCTAGGTCCGTTTGTAGCCGCACATTGTCCTCCGTTGCATTAATTATATTGTATAATTTTGTGTCATCTGCAAATATTAATATTTTGCTGTGCAGCCCCTCTATCAGGTCGTTGATAAATATGTTGAACAGAGTGGGGCCTAATACTGAACCCTGTGGCACCCCGCTAGCGACTGTGTTCCAATCAGAGTATGAACCATTTATTACCACCCTCTGCTTTCTATCATTGAGCCAATTTTTTACCCACTTACACAGTCTTTCGCCCAATCCGAGCTGCCTCATTTTGTATATTAGCCTATTATGTGGCACGGTGTCAAAGGCTTTAGAGAAGTCCAGATATACGAGATCAATAGATTCTCCCTGGTCCAGCTTAGAGCTTACTTCATCGTAGAAACTGATCAGGTTTGTCTGACATGAGCGACCCTTCATGAATCCATGCTGGTGAGGAGTTATTCCCTTATTCTCCTTGAGGTACTCATCGATGGCGTCTCTCAGAATCCCCTCGAAAATTGTTCCCGTTACTGAAGTGAGACTTACTGGCCTGTAGTTACCAGGCTCACTTTTTCTCCCTTTTTTGTAAATTGGAACCACGTTGGCAATGCGCCAATTCAATGGTACTACACCGGTCTTGATAGTGTCTAGAAATATTAGGTATAGCGGCCTAGCTATCTCGTCACTTAGTTCCCTTAGTATCCTTGGGTGTAATCCATCTGGGCCCGGTGATTTATCAATTTTAGTCTTCTTTAGTCGCTTCCGCACCTCCTCCTGCGTTAGGTATGAGATATTTTGTGAGGGGTTCATTTTATTCCCCTGCATCTCGTGTGGCATTTCCTTTTCATTTCTGAATACACTTGAGAAGAAACTGTTTAGTAGATTTGCTTTCCCTTCGTCATCATCAATGATTTCTCCTGCATTATTTTTTAAAGGGCCAGTGCTCTCCCTGCAGATCCTTTTGCTGTTAATATAGTTGAAAAATAGCTTCGGGTTGTTTTTGCTCTCTTTGGCGATCCGTCTTTCTGCTTCCTTCTTGGCAGTTTTGATCTTATGTTTGCATATTTTGTTTTTTTCCCTGTATGATTTTAGAGCTTCTTCGCTGCCTTGTTGCTTTAGTAGTTTGAACGCTTTCTTTTTTTCATTTATTGCCCCTCTTACCGTCTTGTCGAGCCACATTGGTTTCCTTTTAGTTGAGTTTCTTTTATTTTTAAAGGGAATGAACTGCTCACATGAGGTGATTAGGATCCTTTTAAACTTTTCCCATTTGTCCTCTGTACCGTTATTTTTGAGAATGTTGTCCCAATTAATGTTACCGATAGTAGTTCTTCATCAAATTTTGCTTTACTAAAGTTTAGTTTCTTTGTCGCTCCCTGATAAGGCTTCCTATTCATTGACAGCTGGAAGTTGATTATGTTGTGGTCACTGTTCCCCAAGTGCCCCTCAACCTGCACCCCCTTTATACGTTCCGGTTTGTTGGTTAGTACTAGGTCCAGAATGGTCCTCCCTCCTGTTGGTTCCTGCACAAGTTGGTTCAGGTAATTGTCTTTAATTACTCTCAAGAACTTATCACCCCTGTGAGATTTGCAGGTTTCCTTCTCCCATGTTATATCTGGATAATTAAAGTCCCCCATGATAATTACTTCGTTGCGCTTTGACACCTCTTCTATCTGCCTTAGTAGTAAGTTTTCAGTTTCTTCTGTTGCTTTTGGTGGTCTATAGAAGACCCCTATCAGGATTTTGTTATTTTATTCTCCCTGTATTTCTACCCACAGAGATTCCACCTGTTCGTCTCCTACCCCTATATCCTCCCGTAGCCTCGGCTTCAAGTTCGATTTGACGTACAGACATACCCCTCCCCCTTTCTGTTTCCTTCAGTCCCTTCTGAAGAGATTGTACCCCTGCAAATTCACCGCCCAATTGCACTTATCATCAAGCCATGTTTCCGTAATTCCGACTATATCATAATTTTCATCAGTCATTCTCGCTTCAAGCTCACCCACTTTACCAATCAGACTTCTTGCATTCGTGGTCATACAATTTATATCATTTTTTTTGTTTTTTAAATTTGTTTTGTTGCTATTCGTACTTATGGCTGATCTATCAGTTCTAACTGTACTAACCCCACCCCCTGCTCGACCCCCATTCCCTTTGCTTGGACCCGGATCGCTAGTTACACTGGCTACCCCACTATTTCTCATTTTACCCTCCCCCCCAGTCCCTAGTTTAAACACTCCTCCAGCCTTCTAGCCATCTTATCCCCCAGCACAGCTGCACCCTCCCCATTAAGATGCAGCCCGTCCCTACGGTAGAGCCTGTAGCCGACAGCAAAGTCAGCCCAGTTCTCCAGGAACCCAAATCCCTCCTCCTTACACCAACTCCGGAGCCACTTGTTTACCTCCCTAAGATCCTGCTGCCTTTCTAGTGTGGCTTTAGGTACAGGTAGTATTTCCGAGAAAACTACCCTGGAGGTCCTCGCCCTGAGCTTGGACCCTAGGTCCCTGAAATCATTTTTGAGGGCCCTCCATCGACCTCTAACTTGTTCATTGGTGCCAACGTGCACCATGACCGCTGGATCTTCACCAGCCCCTCCCAGTAATCTGTCAATCCGATCCGTGATGTGTCAAACTCGAGCGCCAGGAAGACGACACACCGTTCGACGATCCCGGTCTTTATGGCAGATTGCCCTCTCTGTCCCCCTAATAATTGAGTCCCCCACCACTAAGACCTGTCTAGCCTGCCCTGCACTCTCCGTCCCCGTCTCACCGGAGCAGTCATCCACCTGGCGTTCAGAGGGCATGTCGTGCTGCAGTGGTGCTGGCTCTGTAATGGCATCCCCCTCATCTGCCAATGTTGCAGCCTTGTTGGGCTGTGCCAGTTCAGGACCAGCCTCCCTGGATCTATTCCCTCTACGCCTCCTTCTATCTGTCACCCAGCTGACTGCCTGCTCCCCCTGCTCTTCCGTAGCACCATCCGCCCCAACCTCTACCCCAGCGAGTGTCTGCTCAGTGAGCAGCAAACTCCTTTCCATGTTGTCAATGGCTCTCAGTGTTGCCAGTTGCTCATTTAGATCCAGGATTTGGGCTTCTAAATGTGCGACGTGCACGCATCTTGCGCAACAGTATGCACCCTCGATCGGCTGATCAAGGACCGCATACATTGCACAAGTAGCACACTGGATGACATTGCCAGACATGGAGCTCATCCTGATGGGGATCTACAATTTACTTGTGGAAGTAGTGAAGATAGACTTGTTCACACTCCGCTCACACGCTGCCGCCTCCGCTCAACCGCTCACACGCTGCTGCAACCGCTCAACCGCTCACCTGCTGCTGCAACCGCTCACACGCTGCTGCAACCGCTCACCCGCTGCTGCAAACGCTCACCCGCTGCTGCAACCGCTCACCCGCTGCTGCCTCCGCTCACCCGCTGCTGCCTCCGCTCACCCGCTGCTGCAACCGCTCACCCGCTGCTGCAAACGCTCACCCGCTGCTGCAACCGCTCACCCGCTGCTGCCTCCGCTCACCCGCTGCTGCCTCCGCTCACCCGCTGCTGCAACCGCTCACCCGCTGCTGCAACCGCGCACCCGCTGCTGCAGCCGCGCAACCGCTCACCCGCTGCTGCAACCGCTCACCCGCTGCTGCCTCCGCTCACCCGCTGCTGCCTCCGCTCACCCGCTGCTGCCTCCGCTCACACGCTGCTGCCTCCGCTCACACGCTGCTGCCTCTGCTCACACGCTGCTGCCTCTGCTCACACGCTGCTGCCTCAGCTCACACGCTGCTGCCTCCGCTCACACGCTGCTGCCTCCGCTCACACGCTGCTGCCTCTGCTCAACCGCTCATGCCTCCGCTCAACCGCTCACGCCACCGCTTACATGCTGCTGCAACCGCTCACACGCTGCTGCCTCTGTACAACCACTCACACGCTGCTGCCTCTGTACAACCACTCACATGCTGCCGCTCTCGCGCAACCGCTTACCTGCTGACACTTATGCGCAACCGGTCAAATTTTTTTTTCTCCCCCCTCACAAACACTTAGACCCCCAGACACACACACACACACACAGAAGACACAACTAGGGCACACCAGATACACAGAAGACACACACTTAGCTCACAAATACACACAGAAGATACTTATTGGCTCCTCCACTCCTCCTGGTGACGTCACCCGCTCTCCCGGCGGCCGCTCACTTTGCCCTCCTGTCTCAGCTGCTCCGTTCTGGTCCCCTCCGCTGCTGCTGGCGCTGGACTCCTGGTGGCCTCTTGGCGCTGGCTACTGCTCTGCTTCGCTCCGGTCTCACCTTACTGCCTTAGTCTATAAATGCACTGCCAGCCACATGATTGGTCGGGCCGGTGATGTCTGATAGTGGACAAGGGGAGCGGAAACCATGCAGTGTGACCTAGGTATGCACTGCATATAATCATATATGTATATCTGGTATAAGTTATGCTGTATAACTTATACCAGCAGCACATATATAATTATATACAGTAGATACCCAGGTTACACTGGCATGGTCTGTATCCCTATATACCGGAAGATGCCCCTGTGTCTCATTATCTGTCTCGGCTAATAAGTTGCTATGACCCAACTTCCGAAGGGTACTTTGAGATGGGATGACTATTACTCTTGTGCTTTTACACAGGCATGATAGTCCAGTGAATGGAGGTGGAGTATGCTGGAGATCTTTTTAACCTTGAACCATTTACCGTGAACATGCAGTCATTCAAAGACGAATGACTGCCTGTTTACACTGAACGAGAAGTCACTTGCCCATCATTTAGTTTCATTGAGCTGAGATGGAGCGACCAGTGAGCGATTTCTCGTTCAGTACCCTGCCAGGTCTCGTTTTTACACGGACCAACTGTTGATGAAAACCACTTGTTTGAGCGTTTTTTTTCAGCTGATAGTTGGCCCGTGTAAAAGTACCCAAACCCACCCAACTGCTGCATCAAACAGAGTATACAAAACTGAACACAAATCAGTTGATGCTGGATATAAGCAAGGGGTGAATGGGAGACTGAACCTATTTGGTTCTTTCTTAGGGACCATCCCTAAAGGAGAAAGTACTGACAATTATAGAACTTACAAAATCTGTACGTGTTAGCATTCCAAAAGCCAAAAGGTTCAAGTGGAAGTGGCAGAAAAAAACAATAAAACATTCACCTGGTGTAAACAGGGGAACCCAAGGAATGTAACCCATGTACATCTAAGAGCCTGGAAAAGCACTGAATACAATAATCCACTCTCCTGTCCAAAGAATATCCATCACAAGAGTATGCTCACTATCAGTTCAGGAACCATGTGAGAGCCAGACAAAACAGGCACAACAGAAAGAAAAATGGGTGTCATATTTGAGCATATGACACACCACACCCACAACAAACTTAAGGTTGTGTTCACACAGGGAGCTGACTGCAGAACGGAGTAAAATATCATATAAGCTAAACAAAAGGAGGAAGGGACAACCTTACCCTGACTACTAGGGCAAGAACCGCCCTGCCTAAAAGCAAGGTTATCGCCTCGATAAAGGTGGCCCCACGTCTTGTGCCTCAGCTACTAACTTTAGCAACTAAGAGAAGGGAAACACTAATGAATAGAGATGAGCGAGCGTATTCGCTAAGGCAAACTACTGGAGTGAGTACCTGCCCGCTCGTCTCAAAAGATTCGGATGCCGGCGGGGGCGGGGAGCGGCGGGGGGATCTCTCTTTCACTCTCTCCCCCCGGTCCTCCCTGCAACTCACCGCTCTCCCCCGCTGGCACCCGAATCTTTAGAGATGAGCGGGCAGGTACGCGCATAAGGCACTACTCGCTCGAGTAGTTTGCCTTAGCGAGTACGCTCGCTCATCTCTACTAATGAACGAACAAAAGCACCACTTAGCTTTATCTCAGAACACCAAACTTCACGAATACGTCCTCTCTCCACAAGAACTGAGAAAATAATCAGCAACAACCAGACACAGAAGCAGACTTAAATAATGACCGAGGCAATGCAATTGGACAGGCAGAGTACCACAAACACCTAGGTAAAATCCACATACGAAACGAGAACAAAACCAGTGACAGGAGGAACACTAAGGGAATATAGACAACCAAAGTATATGCCCATTTACACGCAAAGTTAATCTTTCAAATGATTGAAAGATTGAAAGTTTTAGTGATCATTTTGCATGAAGTGTTACTAGCCACTGATGACCATTAATATTTTATCATCTTCATTTGCATGTAAAAGAGCCTCCTGCAGCTGTTTGCAGAGCCTAGCATGTGGGCTGTGCTCTGCACACAGCTGCATTGTTCTTCTTGGGGCTGCTGGCAGAATACAATGTAATCTCCCAACTCCCATGGAGAACACAGCATGCAATATGTTGAGAGATACTTTATGTCTCAGTGCCTGAATGATGGATTTAAAGTTCACCTTAAAATCATCATTCAGACGAAAAGTGCCCGATGGAAGGGTTTACACACAACGATTATTGGTCATTTAGGTAGTTTGAACGAATTTTGAGCGATAATCTTTGCGTGCAAAGGGGCCTTAATGCCTAAAGAAATAACAAATCACAAAAGCATAATCATCAACCTGTTGGACAGACTGGAACAGTGGAGCCAGTCCGTCTACACATCAAGACCACCGTGCCACTGACCCTGTCACAGCCAACAGACTGTGACAATAGGTAGCGCTCAGGGTAATAGACCAGCCATAAATATTTAGTCATGGTATGGTGGGGTTATAGTCATGTCATGCTATGACAATATTACACAGCCATTGTATGGCGGCATTATCCAGTCACAGTATGATGGTATTATCCAGCCTAACTTTTGCACCAGGGCATGTGAGCCTTTAGCTACACCCCTGGATAGCAGGAGAGAGGTTATGCACATGGAGTAAGGTTTAAAGACCGCTATGAGTTGTGTTTAACCTTTGAGAAGTATTTTATGATGGGGAGATTCAAAGACAAATTGATACCCATGCAGTGTATTAGGGAATGTCAGTGGGCAAAGGCAAAACTATCCTTAATGCTCGCCCATCTCACCTCTGCTCTATTCATTGTAAAAAAAACTATTTCCGTATTTTATGTGGTGTGTTGTGACATCGTGTTTGCTGAGACCTTGTACAGCTCCCGAGTGGACTGATAACAATCATTGCACTGCTGGAACCTGGGTGTGAGCAGGATCCCAGTACGCTGGTAAGTAAACCGCTCATTGTAAATGTCTTTTAATTTATTTTATTTAGTATTCTGTCTTATACCAATTCTGGATGAGATCACTGCTTTCTTATACTCCATTCTTTAGGATGTCTCTATACTTGTCTGTCGTGCTCTACAATTTGGTCATATAGTACATTGCCTGAAAACTGGGTCCTAATACATATATTACTTGTGGTTAGATTTTTCTTTGCCTGCACAATCCAAACGAATTATCGTTCGTCATTCAGATGCTGCAGGTATTGACACTGCACAATTATCATTCAGATTCCTGCGAACCCTCACTGAACATTTATCCCCACTTTTAACCCCATACATGTCGTAATCAATGTACATCGCATCATGTAAAGGTTTTCACAGAGGGAACACACCCCCTCTGTGATGTCATCAGCAATCCGTAATGGACTAATGGGTTGCCATGAAAACCGGACACCATACACTTGTGCCTGGGCGTGCCATGTGGTGTGATGGCTATTGTGAGTGATAATGCATTGTAGTACAGGAGTACTGCAATGCATTATTAAAGTGATCAGAGCTTTTATGGTTCACGTCCCCTACAGAAACATAAAAAATGTGAAAAAAATAAAAACAAGGTAAAAAAAAAGTAAAAAGCCCTTTTTTGTGCACTTTTCCATTTCTATGAAAAAATTACTAAATTGAAAAAAAAAACATGTTTGATAGCATTGTATGCGTAATGACCTGTGCTACAAATTGAACACACTATTTATCCTGCACAGCAAAAAACGTAAATAAAATACCTAAAAAACAAAGGCAAAAACGCAATAAAAGTGATCATAAAAGCTGTATGTACTCCAAAATGTTACCAATAAAGACTAGAACTCGTCATGCAAAAAAACAAGCCCTCAGTGAGATAAAAAAGTTATGATGGGACTTTGAATGCAATGATGTAAAGAAAATAATTTAAAAAAAAAAGTCTTTTTTGTACAAAAGTGGAAAAAGCTAAGAAAAAAAGTGATAATTTAAGTATTCATGTAATCATACTGGACCACAGATTAAAAATGTTCATGTCATTTATACTGCATGATTAACGTTTAAAAAAAGAAAAAACAGAATTTGTGTTTTCTCTCCCTGCCTTTCAGAAAAACGGATAAAAGTTTTACAATACATTATATGTGCCCAAAAAAGCTACCAATAAAAACTCAATCGGCCACGTCGATGGAAAAATAAAAAAGCTATGGCTTGCTGGAAAATTGGAGATTAAAATCCCCCCCAAAACATTGCGTCCTTTTGGGCAAAATAGGTCATGATCTTAAGGGGTTAATGATAGCCTATAGCTTGTACAAGAAGCAAGTAATTTGAAGGAAACAGGATGTAACATAACAAATGTATGACCACTTCTACTAATGAATAACTAATGAGGAAATGAAACACATAGAAAACAATACATAAACATTAGTGTATAAACATAAGATCTGATCTGAGGCTAAAACCAGATTTTTTTTGTATGATTTAAGGTAAAAAATACACACTAAAACTAATAGAAAAACGCTAAGGAAAATTAGATGCAGTGTCAGGATGTGTCTGGTGTTGTCTGAACTGCATTAAACAGTTGGATTGTCATTTAGATTGTGCCAAATAGTCATATCTAGCCTTTGATGTTGCTATATTTTTGGCCTTATTTATGATCTCATTGTGGTAACTGTGATGGCGCAACCTACCCAAAATAACCCCAAACTCTTGATTATAATCTTTTTCCAAGGAACATGCCCTTTTGGCTCCAATAAACTCATCTACCAGGAGATTTTTAACCACATGAGGGGCGGCAGCTCTGTGCTTGTAATAAGAAGTTGCAGGAGGAGGGCTTCCTACACAATTTAGTATTCATTTTCTTTGATAAGGGGGATATTCAGAAAAGAGAGCTTGAGAGATAGAATGTTGCAAAAAAAGTAAAAGACCAAAACTGTTATTATTGAGACTGGTTTCTGATTTTGTTTCCTAACTGGGAGAATCCTGCGAGATAAGTAGGTCGTCTATATATCTCCCACACCAACAAATCTTTTGCAGGAATGGGTTATGGGAGGCATATGTAGACGTACACAGATTAGAGAGTGACGTGGAGCATGATGAGCCCTGGGACAACCACAAACCTGAGGAAAAGTTTGTTGGTTTTTTTTGTCAAAAATCAAGAAATTGTGAGAAAGTTTTGTAACATGTAATATATACCTTTAGATCATTTGAATAGTTGCTATAAGCATCTAGATGATGTGTGAGGGCATTAATGGCTGCATTGTGTGGAAAAACTGTATACAGAGAGGGAACCTCTCTGGTGATCCAAGAATAGTGAGCAGATCATTCTAAGTTATCTAAAACTTGTATCAGGGCCTTGGGTATCTTTAATATAGCCAGGGATTCTGGTACCAATGGTTGTAGTAGATCATCAAGCCATATACTGAGGCATTCACACAATGAGCCATTACTAGGTATAATTGGGCGTAAAGGAGGAAGAAAGATGTTTTTATGAATTTTTGGTAATGCATGGAATATGAGGCACACTGTCTACCAACAGTCCTATAGTTTTTGGTCTATTATCCCAGAGCACAAACCTTTCTGTAGCAATTTGGATTAAGCAATTTTAATTGTTTATTTTGGATCAATATTAAGAGACCGGTATGTAGAGGTGTCAGATAACAATATAAGTACTTCACCTTCATATAAAGCTTTGTCAAGTATCACAGTGGAACCGCCCTTATCTGCAGGGCGGACTATAATAAAAGCATTGATAGCAATATCTTCTAGTGCTTATCTTTGATTTAGTGATATATTATGTATCTTGTTACATCTGGGATATAAGTTGGTAAAGCCGGTAAAGCCGGCGTATGCACAGAGCGGGGCCAGCAGCCGGTGAGTGGCCAAATTGCGGCCGTCTGCATAGGATTGTGTTTGTTAACGCAATCCTATGGCAGCTTCCAGGGGTGGAAATTCCACGGGAAATCCCGCCGCGAATTTCCGCTCGTGTGCAGGCGCCCTAACTAAAGTTCTTGTTCGGGGGGATATTTTTGATTTATTAATGGCTGTAAAAACCACATCCACAGGAGAAATGGGCTCATCTTGTAAACTGATAAGAGCTAGAGTAGCACTGAAAGTAGAGCTAGAGCTTGAGTAGTACTCCGCATCTGAAGAATCAGTTTATACATCAGACATATCTGGTCCTCAAGAAGAAAAACTTCCATTTTCATTGTAGTTATGAGGCTTCCTTAAAACAGGTTTTAGCTTCTTGTTAGGTGTTTTGCACTGTAAGGGTTTGTTCGCACAGGCATAAGCACATTTTGGCCACTGCGCAAATACGACGTGTGTTTCTGTGGCCAAAATACGCTTATGCCCACGTATTTTGCCATCTCCGGCGTGTATTTGTATGTTAGCGCGCACAAAAGAATCACATTGATTTTGTGCGTATATTCGCAGCGAATACACAGGTTTTTTGCGTATGTCATGGACATTTACAAATGTCCATTGATTTCAGTAGGTTTTTGTGGTGCGCAAATCCGCATTAGGATAGGTCATGCCACATATTTTTTCACAAGATCAAACATCGCGAGAAAAAAATCGGCTCATGTAAACAAACCCATTGAGATCAATGGGTTCTATTGACTGCGTAATATGCGTTTTATTTGCATGCGTAATACGTTCGTGTGAGCGAGCCCTAAGTGCCCCGTACACACAGCATTAGTCTAATAGTCATGCTTGCCTTGTTCAAACTTGGATTTTTTGCTAGAAGTAATATGATCCTCTAGTTTAGAGAGTTTATCTTGTAAGCATTTGCGCAATGCCATATAATCTTTATGACTCTGATACCATTGTAGTGAAGATTGAGTTTCCTGGATGACTGAATCAAGTTCCTCGTGTTGGAGAGAGATGATCAGCTGCATTCAACTGAGTTCCACTAAACCAATAATGATTCAGGATATTCAAATATGAAAGTCTTTTTGATTCGTAAGCCACGTTGTATCATAATTTTAGTGACATAATGTTGTAAAGTAGTAACACCCCACCAAGTAATTTCTGCTTTCACAAGGTGTTCATGAGGCTTGTTATATTGGTATAGGAATCATCAATCACGTTAGACCATCACCAGCTCGTTCACTCGTGCAAATGATTATTGTTCAGGATCTTTCAGTGTAAAAGGAGCATTAAAACTGGAAATGACGCAGTAGACGAATATATCCATTGTAGGAGAAGTCAGAGGCATAACTTGAAGCTTCTGGGCCCCATTGCAAAACCTGTACCAGGCCCCCCAACTGTAATGTTTTATTCATTGTACTGGGCTCCCTATATGGAGAAGAGATGCCTTATGGGCCCCCTAAGGCTCCTGGGCCCGGGTGCAACCGCATCCCCTGCACCCTCTATAGTTACGCCCCTGGGAGAAGTCATAAGTAGGAGATCTGTCAGTGGAGCTGAACTGACAGCTTGGCTTCCCTCTGCTCTCTTCTCCTGAATGTTTTTATCAGCTGAAAAGTTTAACTTTATTGTGGTCCTAAATTAGTTGATAAAAAAGCGCAAGAAAGGAGAGATTTGGGGTGAAAACTAAGGTGTCAGTCCAACTTCACGGACAGATCTCCTACATAAACTTACGGTTCTTTTACCTGAGCAGAATTCTTGGACCCAGCAACCCCAGTCTTTTACCTCAAGTCTGAAGATTAAAAATATGATCTGACGCTTAAAGGGGTTGTCTCACGAAAGCAAGTGGGGTTATACACTTCTGTATGGCCATATTAATGCACTTTGTAATATACATCGTGCATTAAATATGAGCCATACAGAAGTTATTCACTTACCTGCTCCGTTGCTAGCGTCCCCGTCTCCATGGCTCCGTCTAATTTCGCTGGCTTCTTGCTTTTTTAGACGCGCTTGCGCTGTGCGGTCTTCTGCCTGGTGAATGGGGCCGCTCGTGCCGGAGAGCTGCTCACCGCGTCGTCATCGTAGCTCCGCCCCGTCACGTGTGCCGATTCCAGCCAATCAGGAGGCTGGAATCGGCAATGGAACGCAAGGAAGGAGAAGAAAATCCACGGTGCACCATGGGAGAAGACCCGCGGTCCACCGTGGGAGAAGACCAGCGGCGCCATCTTTAAAAGAAGAATAGAAGAAGCTGCAGAACGCTGATGCAGGTAAGTGCAATGTGCTTTTTAAAAACTAACCTATGCTTTCTTTTTAACAGGGCAGAATGCGGGGATAAGTGAAAAAATTTTTTTTCGCTTTCGCCGCGAGACAACCCCTTTAATACATATAAACTGTACCAGAACCAAGTTTGCTACATAGATACGGTTCCAGAACCATGCTTACTACTTAGACATGCCACCAGAAACAAGCTTACTGCATTGATACGGTAACAGAATACAGCTTGCTACATGAATATGAAAACAGAATGAAGCTTACTACATATATATGTTAATAGAACTAAGCTTACCACACCACATAGATATGGGACAAGAATGAAGCTTATTACAGAGAAACAGTATAAAACCTGAGCTCAATGCAGATACAGATGTAGCAGCGCAAAGGCATGCCGCAATAGCTCGCTACTTGATGAGTCACGCCGAGCCGCGACTTGGCGCACCTACACTGAGTAGGACAGCTGCTGCTCAAAGTGAATGGCTGTGAGTGTGCTACACAGTTGTATACTATTGTGTTGGCATACTGTTTTTTTTTATGTCCTGAAATGCGCGAGTATATTTTTCAATAAAAGTGGGAACAAATAAAAGAGCTATAAAGAGAAGTATATTTTATTTACTACAATGCAAGTTAGAATATACATACATCTTAGGCTCTATTCACATGGCTTCGTTCAGACCCAGCGATGCAGATCCAGCATGAAATGCCGAACAGAAAAGTCATGCATGCAGGTCTTTTTCATACGTAAAAAATGACAGGTGCAAGAACCAAAGGGACCGCATTATAGTCAATGGGTTCAGTTCGGCACAGTTTGGTTCAGTTATGATGGAGCAAGAAAAGGTAATCCCTAGCGCTTATGTGGAGCTGTTTTTTTATCAAAGCAACTCTGCCCTCAGGTGGATGCATTATGTACTACAGGCTATGCCTCACACTCACTCATCATCACCATAGCATCTACAGGATGGTCCACGGAAAAGTAGGCCGGCACCACACTCTTATGAAAGCTGTGACCCATTAGCTGTACAATTCCATTCTCTTGTTGATTTGGAGGTATCTTTTGGTTTGTTGTTGTGCTGAAAGCTGAAATCTCTCTTAATCATCAGCTTTTTAGCAAATGCCTGATGTTTTTTTTGCCAAAATGGGCTGGTATTTGGGACTGTTTATAACACCCTCCACAGGCTGAACTAGATGGACATTGTCTTCATTCAGCCTAACATACTATGTTACTTTGACTAAAGCCCCAGTTCCAACACCAAAAAACCAGCCCCAAAGCATAATGCTGCCTCCACTATCTTCACTGCGGGTATGAGGGGCTTCTGGTAATGTGCAGTGTTGGCTTTGTGCCAAACATAGCTTTTGGAACTATGGCTTAAAAGTCCTTACTTGGTCTCATCATACCATAACATGTTCTCCTGCATACTTTTAGCAGAATTGATGTAGGTTTTAGCAAAACATAGCCAGACTTTGATGTTTTTCTTTGTTAAATAAGACTTCCATCTTGATCCCCTACCCCACAGCCCAGACATATGAAGAATATGAGAGATGGCTGTCACATGTACTACACAACCAGTACTTGCCAGAAACTCCTACAGCTCATTTAATGTTGCTGTAGGCCTCTTGGCAGCCTACCGGACCTATTCTTTTGGCTTTGTCATCAATTTTTGAGGGACGTCCAGTTCTTGGTAATGTCACTGTTGTGCCAATTTAACCCACTTCTTGATGGCCGTATTCATTGTGTTCCCTGGTATATGTAATGTCTTGGACATGTTTTGGTCCCCTTCTCGTGACTGATACCTTCCAACAATCAGACCCCTTTGATGTGCTGTAAGACCAACTAAGAAAATGTCAGGAAAATCCTTCTAGAAGAGCTGAACTTTACATGGGGTAATCAGAATCCCTGTAAATCATGGCATTGTAGGTGGAAAGAAATCTGAAATGATTCATCTTTTTATAACCACTGTACGTCATGCATTGAACATAAAACAAAAATTCGATGTCAACAGGGTCTTGTAGATGGATTGCGGGAAGGTAGCTTTCATACGAGCATAATATGAGCACACAACCTTGATTTCGGGTCTAGTGACCAAAACTATCAGCACTATAGATCCCTGTTGGTTTGAGTCAGTCTACCTGCAGCCAGGCCAGGATTTCCACCTGTAACATGAATGCAAAAGTATGCCTGTTTTTTGCTTGTGTAAAACTCAACTTTTTTGGAGACCTTTAAAATGATATTTTAGGGATTAGTATTCTCTAATAAATCTGTAAATGGCTTCTACATTATCATTACTAGAAATGACAAGTTCTTTGCATTAAAACATGTTATTAATGGCTGAAGAAAACATTCACATATCAAAGTTATTAACAGCTACCACCTCCTTTAAACGTAGCTTATTTCTCTCATCACACAGTCCTGTAAGAGATTCTATAGTATTACACTCTAGTGCCATTCAAATACCTGTGTTTTTTTGTGCTTTGCAATAGGCCCAAAATGTGGCGTTGGTTTGTAGTAACCATTATGATACATGGATGTGCCAGCCACATCCTGATTGACCACAGTGAGAATCAATGCGTTACTTACCATCCTGACCCTGAGTGTTCTATGACTGTGGTAAGTTTACTTTTGTTAATAAGTATTGTATGTATGTATAACTTAATTTTTTAGAGGGCGGGGTGAAGCGCACATGACTTCTGTCATTGTATTTTGCTTATGGCATTCATCATGCAGTATTAATGACTTTTCTTCTGTGGGTCAGTATGATTACAATGATACCAAAATTATATATTTTTTACTACTTTTTTACAATAAAAACCCTTTATTTAACATCCACAAGTTCTAATCTCTGGAACCAGGGATATCATTATAGTGGGTGCTGTTGCACCCGGGCCCTGGAGCTTTAGAAGGTCCATAAGGCCTCTCTTCTTCGGATGAGGTGACCAGTACTTTTAATGAAGCATCATAGTTGGAAGCCCTGTGACACATTTTGCAGCTACAAGTTACAACCTTTAACCTTTCATTTTAATTACTTTTTCGTAGCCAGTAAACCGTTAATAAAGTTATTAGTAATATGATATAATAATACCTGATATTACATCTTATAGCCTCAACTAATCATGTACCGGGGATATCCTAGTGAGGAATATGAAGTGACCACTGATGATGGGTACATCCTAAGTGTCAACCGAATACCACATGGCATTAGGCATCATTCTGGAGGTAGATTTTGCTTGTCCATTTTGCGGTATTAATTTTTTACATTTATTTAGAGCACTAACGGTCTGTGATATACAATATATTAGAATTTAATATGGATTAGGCCGCCTGCAGACAGCCAGGTCGGATCCCGCTGCGAGAATTCTTGCACCGGTATCCGACCAGCGCCCCTGCAGGGAGCAGTGCGGCTCACGTTCCTCCGTGTCTTCTCCTCTCTGTGATGTGTCGGCTGCCATCCAGCCGGCACATGCGCAGAGCGGAGTCGGCGTGCCAGGGGTGACATCTCTGTGTGGGCCTCTGTGAGACCTGCACAGAAATAGAACGTGCCGCGATTTGTTTTCCATGTGTGTTTTCATGTGGACAAATCGGGCCGTCTGCATAGGATTGCGTTTTGCAGGTGGGCACGGGCAGAAATTCTGCGGGAAATCCTGCCACGGAATTTCCGCCCATGTGCAGAGGGCTTTACACAGTTAAAACCTTTGTATCTGTTCATCAGCAATATCTAGAAAATCTCCTAAAACGAAAAACAATTGTCTAAGAGTAAGGCTGCATGTCCATAGGCCCTGCAGAGATCCGCCGCGGGATACCGCTGCCCGGAAGCAGGAGCCGGTAGATGGATCTCCGCTGTCAGCCTATATGACAGATAGGCTGACCGCGGAGAATCGTGGTAAATTCGCAGCATGCTGTGAATTGCCGCCCGCAAGCGGAGAATTGCGATGATTCTCCGCTCATGGACACGGGGGCTGCGCTTTCCATAGCAACGCTATGGAGAGCTTTCACTGCATTTCCCGCGGGCGGATTATTGCCGCGGGGAATGCGATTCAAACCCGCCCGTGGACAGGCAGCCTAAATGTGTCAATAGCAAAGGAATTAGTGATGGGGACTTCCCTGGTGTGGGAGGCCAGACCTTTATGGGTAGGCCACCACACCCAAAATCCCTGTATGTCCAATGGGTGTTGCAGGTCAATACTCCATCAAATAGACATCCACTGAAGGAGAGCGTAACAGGTGGTGGTGGTGTGGGGGGGTGGCAAGAAACACAAATGGAGTTTCGGAAAAAGAAATATACACAAAAGTAGTGAAAGAAAAGGCTCCTGAGCTCCAAATGTAGAACCTGCTGTATATGTATTCACAAACCAAAGATGTAAAATCATTTACTTCGAGGGAGGGTCTATGGAAGTTTCAGACCTCCCCTGTAGATCCAAGATGGTGCTAAGTGAAAGGCCACTGTGGGTGATGAGGCGCAGAGTCTCTGTTTGGAAAGCTGCAACCAATACAGAAGTTGCTTGCCCATGCCTCCCATACCTTAGATGGGATTTGGAATAATTATACTGAGGATTAAACGTAGATAGGTGCTTGAGACAGCTTCCGAAAAAAGGAAAAAAAATAAAAACCAATGACGGAAGTGGATCTAATTCTTCTAGCCTTTTACTTCACACCATCTTGGATTTACAGACCCTCCCTCAAAGTAAGTGATTTTACATCTTTGGTTTGTGAATACATATACAGCAGGTTCTGCTCTTCGAGAGCCTTTTCCTTCACTACTTGTGTGTATAGAAAATCTCCCAAATATTGATACAAAGGTAAAAAAGCAAACCTAATTCTATTAGAGCCCATTGCAACCATGGAGCTGCTATGGAGGGCCCTTTTAAGAAGAGGTTGTCCTTGGTCCTTTTTTTTGTGGGTGGTGAGAACCTCTGCAAGACTCTCCTCTACAGAGGAACTACATTGTTATCAAGTAAAGAGGTTGGGTAGTGGCTCAAAGGACCCCCCCCCCCCCCGACCAAATATTGATGGTCTTTTCTTAGGATAGGCCATCATTGTTCTAGTTCTATAAGAAAGAAGTCCATCTCACTACCGCCTCTGAACAGAGCACAGATACACTTGGCCAAAAGCTGTGTGAATATATGCAGGAGAAAATCCAGTTCATCTAATACTTGGAAAAAATAGTATAAAATTAAAAGCTTTTAAAAGGGTTTTGTCATAAAAAAAAACAAACATTCTCCAGCTGGACTCTGCCTAAAATAACAAATGAGGGTATACTCTCCTCTTCTGCGGTCCCGTAACGCAGCTGATAGCCAGTGCTGGCATCAGCGGTAATTTCCAGGTAGACGGCTAGGTGGAAGCATGTAATTAATCCAGCAACTCAAAAGCCCGTAGTGTCATGTTCCCAAACTCCTGGCATCATGGTGGCTAGAATATGAGTGCTGAGGGTGTTACTGCAGTCTCAGATTGGCCGCAGTGGTCACATGCTTCCCCAGGCCTGTCTACCCGGAAGTCACTGCTCATGCCCGCTATGAGCTGCATACCGGGGCCCCATGAAAGGGGAGTATACCCTCATTTATTTTAGGCAGGACCCAGCTGGGAATGGTGTCGTGTTTTAATAACAAAACCCCTTTAAGTAAAAATGATTAAAATATTTTGATGTGAGACCACAATGCGCCATGGTGTTGTTATTCCCACTGACGCATTTGCAATGCCATCTGGCACCCTTAGTCATAGCTGGCGTGTTGTGGTCTCACATCAAAACATTTTAAATCATTGTCAATTAAAGGTTTTTGGTTTTCTACTATTTTTCCAAGTATTTGATGAGCTGGATTTTTTCCTGCAATCATCTTGTAGTCCCTGAGAAACCCTTCAAACTCGGATACAGATGTAGTTTCTGTAGGGAATGTGGCCCAACATACAATCCCTTAGGCCTCCCTCACACAGGCGTTGGCAGATACGCAGCGTTTTCATGTATTTTTTTACAACATTTTGGTCGCGTTTTCAGCACAGCTGAAAAAAATCAATTCTCACCTAGCTGGCGCTGTCTGGGTCCATCCCGCTGCTTTCTGGAGCTCCCGACACTTGTCATCGCCGACAGAGGATCTTTTGCTAGTGACGGGGTTTGAAGGCCCTGCCTCCAGCAAGAGATTGCACTGATTGGCTCAGCCCACTAAGTGTCAGCAGGCTCTGCCAATCACAGCCAGCGCTGGATGCACCAATCACACCCATTCATTGAATGACTGTGATTGGTGCATCAAGTGCGGGCTCTGATTGGCAGAGCTGACGCTCCTGAACCAATCAGAGCAATCTCTCGCTGGGAGGCGGGGATTTCACAAGTGCCTGGCAGCCTGCACGGAGCTCCGGAGAAAAGCGTTGGGGACCCCAACGGCGGCAGCTAGGTAAGTATTCCTTTTTTTTAAAGTAGTGCAGCTAGCATTTGTGTTTAGCGCTGCCAAAAATGTGGTACCAAGCTGTGCCATGTTTTCAGCAATGCGGAAACCGCTGCCCATTCATTTTAATGGGCGACACAGGGCTGAAAACGGCCAAAGATAGAACATGCATCACTGTCAAAGTGCAGCATTTTGACACTTGTGTGAGCAGCCCCATTGAAATGAATGGGTGCATTGTACAGCATTTAGCGCAGCGCTGAAAAGGCAGCGCTAAGCGCTGTACAAAAACGCCTGTATGAGGGAGGCCTTAATGGACTCTTCAGTGTAAAGTAAAGAAGGAATAGAAGTGATAACTTTGCTCTATTAAGGTGCTTTTACACGGAATAATTATTGTTCAAGAGATCTCTGGATCAACAATAAATATTCAGTGTAAACGCGGCCAAGGATTGATCAAGATATGATCATTTGTTTGCTCATTGTTCATTTCATGCAAGTATAAAAATCCTCCTTGACTCGATCATCATTGGCTGGTTAAACACACTGAACGACTGAATGATCCTATAGAAAAAAAGATTTGTCCTTGGTTTAAACTGACTGCCCGGTGTGACAGGTGACCGATCATTACGTGTAAAAGTAACCTAAATAGGTGAGTATGTTCTGGAGGAGACTAGAATAATCTTACAGATTCATACTGTGAACGTCCCTAGGGGCAGCGTCACATGGGCATATTTGCGTGTGCAAAATTTACGCACAAAATATGCAGATAATAGAACCCTTTGATTTCAATGGTTTCGTTCACATGCACATATTTTTTCTCAGTCGTGAAAAAAAAACGCACCATGCTCTATTTTCCTGTGCATTTGCGCACCAAAGGTCCCCATAGAAGTCATTAGGGGGGGTGGGCAAAAAAGTGATACATTGCGTAGTTCCACTGGAAATTATCTGGAATCTTTAACCAATGGGCCTTTGTTTGCCGCATGCAAATGAATAAAGCATAATTCATTCTGCAAAAATGCAACGCTCATGCTCACGTTAATACGCATACTCTCATGTGAATCCGGCTTTAGTGTCTGTTCACATCACATTTCAAGCGATCGCCTCCGGATTCTGCAGCAATAACCCTCGATAGCATGCAATGCAAAAGTGATTCTTCATGCACATGAGCAGCAACCAATTGCGGATGAAAAATCGCAGCATACTCCATTTCTGTACGGGCTCCGCACGGACCGCTTCCATTGAAGTCAATCGAAGCCGTCCCACCCATAATGTCAATTCCGGATTGGCTAGGGTACCTGCGTCATGGCCTAGCGACGGCACTGGAAATTCTGTACTGCGCATGTCTGACAGCCGAACCATCTGCAGTACAGAAAAAGAGAGAAGACAGGTACGCGGGCTCACCAGCCGCGGTCAGGGCTGGATTCTGCTGTCGGAATTGATACCTGCCGCGTGCATGCGGCCTTACGCTGGGTTACCATCTGTGCTATGAAATTCAAATCTGTAAAGCTGGATTCAAACTGTAATGAATCCATGATATAATAGATACCAACGGCAACACCCCCAATTATTTATAATAGGGTCTGTCAGGTTCCGTGATGGCATCTGTCCCACTACCAGGAAAACTAGCGCAGCACACTGAGATGGAATCTGTAAAGGAGGTTTCTAATGGAGACTCTGACGAAGGCATGAGCATAGCCTTATTATATAATACAAATCTGTGGCAACTGGATGCTACAGGATGGACCGCCTGCTGCACCATCCAAAGGAAATCTCCGCACACGCTTCTTCTGCTTAACTGATTTTATTGCACACTAGCAGTATAATAAAGGAAGCATACTGACCCATCAGTGATGACAGTTGAAAAAGGCTAGACGGGCCGAAATGCATAATTATGTGTGTTAGGATTTTCTTTGGTTGGACTGAACTTTTCTTCCAGGTGCACCAATGAAGAAGCCAGTGTGTTGCTCAAGGTAATTATTGCATCATCCCGTTTGACATCATTTTTCAGTTTTTACATAAAAAGAGATGTTTCAGCAGGATGAAAAACCTCGGTGTGAACTTAGTGCTCGTACACCACTTCCACTTGATAATGTTGAGTTAATATTCTTTCCTCGGGACATTTTCTTCATTCATTTATGAGTTACTCTCTTCAGAGCTCTTGATGTCAAGGACACTTCTGTGCACACCGAGCACTTGAAGTTAAATTGTCTGTGGGAAATACAATACTGCACATATGACTCCTTCAAGAGTGTCCCTTTCTGGAACAAGAAGTTATTCCTACGACCTACTTTCAGTTGTTTGTTCAAAATGTATTATGCAAACGTTCTTCAGGGTGCACTACTGAAGAAATGTGTTCTGTTATAACGGTATGCCTTTTACTGTAAAGCTGACCTATTTCTCAGACAGTTGCCTTCCTTGAAGAGCACCGCTGGCTGCTAGGGTGCATGTAGAGTGTCTTGTTGAAGTGGAGGAATACCTTCACCTTGTAATGATTATCAACATAATATACACGAGCAAATAGATGTATACCAAAACTCTGAACAGACATTATTATTACTCACCCCACACCACCCCAATCTAAATTATGGAGGTACTCAGAAATAGCGTTAATTGATCATTCAAATAATCCCAACCCGATTTTAAAAAATGGTTGTGAATCAGGACCCCCAATTCCAACATCGATTACAGTCTATAGGTGTAAAAATCAGGTTCTCCAATTTGGTCGGAAACATGTTCCAGTGGAGGTGACCTAGTGGTTAGCACTGCCATCCTGCAGTCGTGTGGTCCCAGGTTCAAATCCCCATCAAACTCAGATTCCAACCTAGAACTTTAGCACTACAAGGCAGCAGTGCTGAGCCAACACACCTGTCCTTTCTGCAGAAAGCCAATAGAATGGCAATCTGCTCTGATTTATCAAAAATTGACCCAATTTTATCACTTGATGACAACGAGCAACACTACTCAGAAACAGTTTCAGTAAGGTCTTTAAATGCAGTCCAAGTAGAAGAAGGAGGTTGTGGCACTAAGAGGTGTAAGCACTTTCTGTATTCCATCAGTTTAAAAACACGGAGTGGTCACTACAACACACGGACACGGGTAACAACTGTTTCTTACTACCAGCACTTTTGCAAAGAAGTGTCAGCATATTCTTGTATGGCCCACTTCACAAGTGTCTGGCTATCTGGGTTTGCTGCTCTCTGATGTGATAGATGTGTAACTGTAACTATTCATGCACTTCTGTTCTAATCCCATTTATATATGCATACATACTTGCGTGGTTACAGAGAAAAATACAAAGTATTGCTTATGTGCTACCTATTAATTTACACACATTATACTCTTTTAGGACTGAAACCAGTGGTATTACTACAGCATGGTCTGCTTGCGGATGCCACCAACTGGGTCACAAACTTTGACTACAATAGTCTGGCCTTTATCCTGGCAGATGCAGGATATGACGTGTGGATGGGAAACAGTCGGGGTAATACCTGGTCTCGAAAACACAAGACTCTGTCCGCCGCAGACAGGGAATTCTGGGCTTTTAGGTATGCATATTTTTTTAAGGTAGTAAACCAGACTGCACTGTCTACCTTGGTCTACCTACTGTCTACAGAGGTAGCGGTCACTACCGGGCCCTGGAGCCTTAGGAGGCCTAAAGGCCATTCTATCATATAAGACAACACCAGTATTATGAATGGCACATAGATGGTTAGGGAACCATGTTACAGATTTTGCATTGGGTCCCTTTTATTTAGCTTTTGCCTAAGCTTTTAAGATTCTAGCAATGCCCCGACAGCTAGTATTGCATTGATGGGCTTCTTAAGAGACCCAACGATGCAGAGTAAAGTTGTGGGAGGGCTCCCATGCTGAACTTTTTGCATCCAGGCCCATGAGCCTTTAGCTACTCCTCTGGTAATAGTTATGTGAAAGTGTAGGAAAACAGAAGGGGGGGGGGGGGGGGGGGGAGAGAATAGTGCCTATGAAACTGAAATGAGCTATTCCACAATCACTTATGTATATGATGTTTGCCTTCTCTCATACACTTAAAAGCGTTGGATCCACTGTATACTGTGCAAAGATAATGCCCAAATACATGACAATTTCCCCATAAACTTAATTAACTTAAAGGGGTTTTCCATAGAGATGAGCGAACACCAAAATGTTCGGGTGTTCGTTATTCGTAACGAACTTCCCGTGATGCTCGAGGGTTCGTTTCGAACAACGAACCCCATTGAAGTCAATGGGCGACCAGAACATTTTTGTATTTCGCCGATGCTCGCTAAGGTTTTCATGTGTGAAAATCTGGGCAATTCAGGAAAGTGATGGGAATGACACAGTGACGGATAGGGCAGGCGAGGGGCTACATGTTGGGCTGCATCCTAAGTTCACAGGTCCCACTATTAAGCCACAATAGCGGCAAGAGTGGGCCCCCCCCCCTCCCAACAACTTTTACTTCTGAAAAGCGCTCATTAGCATGGCATACCTTTGCTAAGCACCACACTACCTCCAACAAAGCACAATCACTGCCTGCATGACACTCCACTGCCACTTCTCCTGAGTTACATGCTGCCCAACCGCACCCCCTCCCCCCCACAGCGCACACCAAACTGTCCCTGCGCAGCCTTCAGCTGCCCTCATGCCACACCACCCTCATGTCTATTTAGAAGTGCGTCTGCCACGACGAGGGACCGCAGGCACACACTGCACAGGGTTGGCACGGCTAGGTAGCGACCCTCTTTAATAGGGGCGGGGCGATAGCCCACAATGCTGTACAGAAGCAATGAGAAATACAATCCTGTGCCACCGCCATCAGGAGCTGCACACGTGGGCATAGCAATGGGGAACCTATGTGCCACACACTATTCATTCTGTCAAGGTGTCTGCATGCCCCAGTCAGACTGGTTATATGCACCTTAACAGTAACCGCGTTGGTGGTAATGTGGTGGTGACTGCGGACCTAGTACCACGGTTGTATTTTGTTGGTTTTCGGAATGTGGCCAGGATTAAGTGGGCCGTGGCGGGGGGATGGTGGGGGGGCTCTCTTGTAGTGTCGGTAAAGGTGAAATTCTTGGACTGCCGCCAGACGAACCAATGCAAAGGCATTTGCCAACAATGTTTTCCCTGTTGGAGGAGGAGGGGGATGTTTTTGAGGCACTACGTGTCCTCTCCACGTGTCCGTGGTTATATGCACCTTAACAGTAACCGCGTTGGTGGTAATGTGGTGGTGACTGCGGACCTAGTACCACGGTTGTATTTTGTTGGTTTTCGGAATGTGGCCAGGATTAAGTGGGCCGTGGCGGGGGGATGGTGGGGGGGCTCTCTTGTAGTGTCGGTAAAGGTGAAATTCTTGGACTGCCGCCAGACGAACCAATGCAAAGGCATTTGCCAACAATGTTTTCCCTGTTGGAGGAGGAGGGGGATGTTTTTGAGGCACTACGTGTCCTCTCCACGTGTCCGTGGTTATATGCACCTTAACAGTAACCGCGTTGGTGGTAATGTGGTGGTGACTGCGGACCTAGTACCACGGTTGTATTTTGTTGGTTTTCGGAATGTGGCCAGGATTAAGTGGGCCGTGGCGGGGGGATGGTGGGGGGGCTCTCTTGTAGTGTCGGTAAAGGTGAAATTCTTGGACTGCCGCCAGACGAACCAATGCAAAGGCATTTGCCAACAATGTTTTCCCTGTTGGAGGAGGAGGGGGATGTTTTTGAGGCACTACGTGTCCTCTCCACGTGTCCGTTCCATGTAAGCAATAGTAGCACTCAAGACAGGCCCCAGTAACAATTCTGAAGCAGCAGTATAGCGGGAGCGCAGTCTTCGTTCCATGTAAGCAATAGTAGCACTCAAGACAGGCCCCAGTAACAATTCTGAAGCAGCAGTATAGCGGGAGCGCAGTCTTCGTTCCATGTAAGCAATAGTAGCACTCAAGACAGGCCCCAGTAACAATTCTGAAGCAGCAGTATAGCGGGAGCGCAGTCTTCGTTCCATGTAAGCAATAGTAGCACTCAAGACAGGCCCCAGTAACAATTCTGAAGCAGCAGTATAGCGGGAGCGCAGTCTTCGTTCCATTTCAGTAGCCTTAGTATAGCCAAGGCACAAGTGACATTTATGTAGCTAAACTGTAGGCCAACCCCACACACCTTTCTGTACCATGAGTGCAGGCGAAGAACATAGAAATTACTATGATTACACTGTAGGTGAGGGCCCCAAAAAATTGGTGTACCAACAGTACTAATGTACCTCAGTAAAAATTGGCCATGCCCAACCAAGATGGCAGGTGAATCGCTTTGGTTAATGTGGCTTAAGTGGTAACTAGGCCTGGAGGCAGCCCAGTGTAACGAAAAATTGGTTCAAGTTAAAGTTCCAACGCTTTTAAGCTAATTGAAACTTATAAAAATTGTTCTGAAAAATTATTTGAGTGAGCCTTGTGGCCCTAAGAAAAATTGCCCGTTCAGCGTGATTACGTGAGGTTTCAGGAGGAGGAGCAGGAGGAGGAGGAGGAATATTAGACACAGATTGATGAAGCAGAAATGTCCCCGTTTTGGATGGTGAGAGAGAACGTAGCTTCCATCCGCGGGTGCAGCCTACGTATTGCTTACGTATCGCTGCTGTCCGCTGGTGGAGAACAGAAGTCTGGCGAAATCCAGCCTTTGTTCATCTTGATGAGTGTTAGCCTGTCGGCACTGTCGGTTGACAAGCGGCTACGCTTATCGGTGATGATTCCCCCAGCCGCACTAAACACCCTCTCCGACAAGACGCTAGCCGCAGGACAAGCAAGCACCTCAAGGGCATACAGGGCTAGTTCAGGCCACGTGTCCAGCTTCGACACCCAGTAGTTGTAGGGGGCAGAGGCGTCACCAAGGATGGTCGTGCGATCCGCTACGTACTCCCTCACCATCCTTTTACAGTGCTCCCGCCGACTCAGCCGTGACTGGGGAGCGGTGACACAGTCTTGGTGGGGAGCCATAAAGCTGGCCAGGCCCTTAACCCTTTCCAATCCACTGTCTGACCTCTGAAGACAATATGATTTAAGGCTGTACAGCTCCGATGTTGGAAGACGTCCGTCGGGGTTCTCTTACTGTATATTGCCAGCCTCTCTGCTGTCAGAGCCTATCCAACGTGTCACCTCATGCAGTACTGGCTTTAGCCAGCAGATAGCGCTATTGTATAACAGCAGAAAAAGAGTAAGCCCCCTAGGAAAACCAGAATACAAATTGGATTGGAAAGGGTTAAAGACTGTTGCACTGCCTGGGATGTACATACTGCTCGATCTACGCACATCCCCTGCTACCTTGCCCTCGGTACTGCGCCTTCTGCCACTAGCGCTGTCGGCTGGGAATTTTACCATCAGCTTGTCCGCAAGGGTCCTGTGGTATAGCAACACTCTCGAACCCCTTTCCTCTTCGGGAATCAGAGTGGGCAGGTTCTCCTTATACCGTGGATCGAGCAGTGTGTACACCCAGTAATCCGTAGTGGCCAGAATGCGTGCAACGCGAGGGTCACGAGAAAGGCATCCTAACATGAAGTCAGCCATGTGTGCCAGGGTACCTGTACGCAACACATGGCTGTCTTCACTAGGAAGATCACTATCAGGATCCTCCTCCTCCTCCTCCTCCTCCTCCTCAGGCCATACACGCTGAAAGGATGACAGGCAATCAGCCGGTGTACCGTCAGCAGCGGGCCAAGCTGTCTCTTCCCCCTCCTCCTCATCCTCCTCATGCTCCTCCTCCTCCTCCTGTACGCGCTGAGAAATAGACAGGAGGGTGCCCTGACTATCCAGCGGCATACTGTCTTCCCCCGCCCCCGTTTCCGAGCGCAAAGCAGCTGCCTTTATGGTTTGCAGGGAATTTCTCAAGATGCATAGCAGAGGAATGGTGACGCTAATGATTGTAGCATCGCCGCTCACCACCTGGGTAGACTCCTCAAAATTACCAAGGACATGGCAGATGTCTGCCAACCAGGCCCACTCTTCTGAAAGGAATTGAGGAGGCTGACTCCCACTGCGCCGCCCATGTTGGAGTTGGTATTCGACTATAGCTCTACGCTGTTCATAGAGCCTGGCCAACATGTGGAGCGTAGAGTTCCACCGTGTGGGCACGTCGCACAGCAGTCGGTGCACTGGCAGCTTAAAGTGATGTTGCAGGGTGCGCAGGGTGGCAGCGTCCGTGTGGGACTTGCGGAAATGTGCGCAGAGCCGGCGCGCCTTTACGAGCAGGTCTGACAAGCGTGGGTAGCTTTTCAGAAAGCGCTGAACCACCAAATTAAAGACGTGGGCCAGGCATGGCACGTGCGTGAGGCTGCCGAGCTGCAGAGCCGCCACCAGGTTACGGCCGTTGTCACACACGACCATGCCCGGTTGGAGGCTCAGCGGCGCAAGCCAGCGGTCGGTCTGCTGTGTCAGACCCTGCAGCAGTTCGTGGGCCGTGTGCCTCTTATCGCCTAAGCTGAGTAGTTTCAGCACGGCCTGCTGACGCTTGCCCACCGCTGTGCTGCCACACCGCGCGACACCGACTGCTGGCGACATGCTGCTGCTAACACATCTTGATTGTGAGACAGAGGAGGAGGAGGAGGAGGGTGCTTTAGTGGAGGAAGCATACACCTCCGCAGATACCAGCACCGAGCTGGGGCCCGCAATTCTGGGGGTGGGTAGGACGTGAGCGGTCCCAGGCTCTGACTCTGTCCCAGCCTCCACTAAATTCACCCAATGTGCCGTCAGGGAGATGTAGTGGCCCTGCCCGCCTGTGCTTGTCCACGTGTCCGTAGTTAAGTGGACCGTGGCAGTAACCGCGTTGGTGAGGGCGCGCACAATGTTGCGGGAGACGTGGTCGTGCAGGGCTGGGACGGCACATCGGGAAAAGTAGTGGCGACTGGGAACTGAGTAGCGCGGGGCCGCCGCCTCCATGATACTTTTGAAGGACTCCGTTTCCACAACCCTATACGGCAGCATCTCAAGGCTGATGAATTTTGCGATGCGGACGGTTAACGTTTGAGCGTGCGGGTGCGTGGCGGCGTACTTGCGCTTGCGCTCGAACACTTGCGCAAGCGACGGCTGAACGGTGCGCTGAACTACACTGCTGGATGGGGCCGAGGACAGCGGAGATGAGGGTGTGGGTGCAGGCCATGAGGCGGTAGTGCCTGTGTCCTGAGAGGGGGGTTGCATCTCAGTGGCAGGTTGGGGCACAGGGGGAGAGGCAGGGGTGCAAACCGGAGGCGGTGAACGGCCTTTGTCCCACCTTGCGGGGTGCTTGGCCATCATATGTCTGCGCATGGTGGTGGTGGTGAGGCTGTTGGTGTTGGCTCCGCGGCTGAGCTTTGCGCGACAAAGGTTGCACACCACTGTTCGTCGGTCGTCAGGCGTCTCTGTGAAAAACTGCCAGACCTTAGAGCACCTCGGCCTCCGCAGGGTGGCATGGCGCGAGGGGGCGCTTTGGGAAACACTTGGTGGATTATTCGGTCTGGCCCTGCCTCTACCCCTGGCCACTGCACTGCCTCTTGCAACCTGCCCTGCTGATGCCCTTGACTCCCCCTCTGAAGACCTGTCCTCCTGAGTAAGCGTTGCACACCAGGTGGGGTCAGTCACCTCATCGTCCTGCTGCTCTTCCTCCGAATCCTCTGTGCGCTGCTCCCTGGGACTTACTGCCCTTACTACTACCTCACTGCAAGACAACTGTGTCTGATCGTCATCGTCCTCCTCACCCACAGAAAGTTGTTGAGACAGTTGGCGGAAGTCCCCAGCCTCTTCCCCCGGACCCCGGGAACTTTCGAATGGTTGGGCATCAGTGACGATAAACTCCTCTGGTGGGAGAGGAACCGCTGCTGCCCAATCTAAGCAGGGGCCCGAGAACAGTTCCTGGGAGTGTTCCCGCTCCTGAGCAGGTGTCATTGTAGTGGAGTGAGGAGGCTGGGAGGAAGGAGGAGCAGCAGACAGAGGATTCGGATTGGCAGCAGTGGACGGCGCAGAACTGCGGGTAGACGATAGGTTGCTCGAAGCACTTTCTGCCATCCAGGACAGGACCTGCTCACACTGCTCATTTTCTAATAACCGTCTCCCGCGTGGACCCATTAATTGGGCGATGAATGTGGGGACGCCAGAAACGTGCCTCTCTCCTAATCGCGCAGCAGTCGGCTGCGACACACCTGGATCAGGAGCTTGGCCTGTGCCCACACCCTGACTTGGCCCTCCGCGTCCTCGGCCGCGTCCACGTCCTCTAGGCCTACCCCTACCCCTCAGCATGCTGTATTACCAGTGATTTGATTTCACAGGCAGGAAAAAATTGGCGCAAGACTGCAGGCCAAATATAATTTTTGCCCTTTTTGGAAAACGAAAGGCCCCACTGCCTCTAGTGAATGAATTATCTAAGTTTAATAACTGTGCTGTGTCCCTGCTTATGTGTCACAGAACGTGAGGGTAGCAGAGTTATTATAACTCTTGGAGAGCAGGTATTTTTTTTCCCAATTAAGGAAAGCAAATGGCGAACCCAGCAGTAAAGCGTAGCTGGCTGCGTATGATTTAGCAATGTTTTTCACGCAGCTCACACGTCTCCACAGGCGTAAGGACGGACACAGGCTGGACAAATAGATTTGTTTTCAGTTTTTTCCCACCAACAGGCAGCACTGCGTATATTCAATGAACCTGAGAAGTTTAATAACTGTGCTGTGTCCCTGCTTATGTGTCACAGAACGTGAGGGTAGCAGAGTTATTAACTGTGGCAGAGCAGGTATTTTTTTTCCCAATTAAGGAAAGCAAATGGCGAACCCAGCAGTAAAGCGTAGCTGGCTGCGTATGATTTAGCAATGTTTTTCACGCAGCTCACACGTCTCCACAGGCGTAAGGACGGACACAGGCTGGACAAATAGATTTGTTTTCAGTTTTTTCCCACCAACAGGCAGCACTGCGTATATTCAATGAACCTGAGAAGTTTAATAACTGTGCTGTGTCCCTGCTTATGTGTCACAGAACGTGAGGGTAGCAGAGTTATTAACTGTGGCAGAGCAGGTATTTTTTTTCCCAATTAAGGAAAGCAAATGGCGAACCCAGCAGTAAAGCGTAGCTGGCTGCGTATGATTTAGCAATGTTTTTCACGCAGCTCACACGTCTCCACAGGCGTAAGGACGGACACAGGCTGGACAAATAGATTTGTTTTCAGTTTTTTCCCACCAACAGGCAGCACTGCGTATATTCAATGAACCTGAGAAGTTTAATAACTGTGCTGTGTCCCTGCTTATGTGTCACAGAACGTGAGGGTAGCAGAGTTATTAACTGTGGTGGCAGAGCAGGTATTTTTTTTCCCAATTAAGGAAAGCAAATGGCGAACCCAGCAGTAAAGCGTAGCTGGCTGCGTATGATTTAGCAATGTTTTTCACGCAGCTCACACGTCTCCACAGGCGTAAGGACGGACACAGGCTGGACAAATAGATTTGTTTTCAGTTTTTTCCCACCAACAGGCAGCACTGCGTATATTCAATGAACCTGAGAAGTTTAATAACTGTGCTGTGTCCCTGCTTATGTGTCACAGAACGTGAGGGTAGCAGAGTTATTATAACTCTGGCAGAGCAGGTATTTTTTTTCCCAATTAAGGAAAGCAAATGGCGAACCCAGCAGTAAAGCGTAGCTGGCTGCGTATGATTTAGCAATGTTTTTCACGCAGCTCACACGTGTCCACCGCCCGTAAGGACGGACAGAGGCTGGACAAATAGATTTGTTTTCAGTTTTTTCCCACCAACAGGCAGCACTGCGTATATTCTATGAATAATAACTGTGTTGTGGCCCTGCCTATACAATTCTTTCCCTGCAGTATCAATGGAGGGTGGAATGCTCTGCAGAGGCGATTTTGAGAAGCCCAAAAAAAATGCAGCACAGCCAACAGCAGCCTGGACAGTACTGCACACGGATAAATATGGCCCTAGAAAGGACCGTTGAGGTTCTTGAAGGCTACACTCACTCCTAACACTCTCCCTGCCTATGCAGCACTTCTGTCCCTAATGCCAGGTGCAACGGTCTGCAGAGGCGATTTTGAGAAAAAAAAAAATCCCACTGCTAACAGCAGCCAACACACAGCTATCAGTGGCCCTAATAAGGACCTTTGGGGGGTCTTGAAGCCTACACTAACTACCAATTCTTTCCCTACAGCAGCTCCGGTATAAACAGCACTGTCCCTCATCTAACTCACCAGGCATCTGAGGCGAGCCGCGGGAGGGGCCGACTTTTATATTAGGCGAACACCTGATCTCGCCAGCCACTCACAGCAGGGGGGTGGTATAGGGCTTAAACGTTGCAGGGGGAAGTTGTAATGCCTTCCCTGTCTTTCAATTGGCCAGAAAAGCGCGCTAACGTCTCAGGGAAGGAAGTGAAAGTAACCAGAACACCGCATGGTGTTCGTCACGAATAACGAACATCCCGAACACCCTAATATTCGCACGAATATCAAGCTCGGACGAACGCGTTCGCTCATCTCTAGTTTTCCAGGAAAAGCATATTGATGCCCTAATCTTAGGATAGACAATCTGCATGTGGGTTACTGACCTCCCGCTGCACCACCAATGAACAAAGGGTAGACGTGGCTGCATTGAGCGATGCAACCTCTTACGGTACTTCTACACAGGATGACTATCAGGTGCAGAAGCGCCCAACAGGCATCCCAAAGACTTTTTCTTATGTTATTCAATGAATGCTGATGGAGCATGACGGTGATGTCTTTTGGCTGCCCGCCTCCAACCTAATAAGCGATTTTTTTCTCAATGTCTTGTCTGTCAATAGCTTAAATTCCCTCATTTGAGCAACTTTTTGTCCGATAAGCTGTCCCATGTAAAAATACCTCTTACCTTTTCAGAACCGATAGTTATTAAGGCCTCATGTCCACGAGGAAAATCAGGCCTGCTACGGATTCTCCATGGTCCCTCCTGCCCCGCAGACATGAGCGCTGAAAATAAGAATAAACTTACCCGCAGTGGACCGGGCAGGTCTTCTCTTCTTCACAGCCGGATCTTCTTTTTTCGGCCGGCGGATGTGCTCGGCACGCCGGCAGCGTGCCGCGCGCATGCGCGGGGCACATCCGCTGGGCCGAAGAAAGAAGATCTATCCGTGAAGAAGAGAAGACCTGCCCGGTCCACTGCGGGTAAGTTATTCTTAATTTAGGTCTCCCGCGGATCTGGACGGCTTCAATAGAAGCCTGTGGGAGCCGTCCCCGCGGTAGTCCCTCATGAAAATGGAGCATGTCCATTTTTTTTCATGCTCCATATTTTTTTTAATTCACTTTTATTGACCATCCGCGAGTATTTATCTACCCGCGGGTGGTCAATGCATCCCTATGGGATGCGGATCCGCATGCGGGTGATCCGCTGCGGATTTAAAATCGTATTTTGCCCGTGGACATGAGGCCTTAAGCATTTTGGACTAATACTTTAGAGAGTTGAATATTTCTCTTTATTTCATAGTTGTCCAATATTTTTGTTTTCCCTTTTTTGGTGGGACATTTAGGCCTTCTTATAGGACCAAAAAGAAAGCACTCTTGTTTCCATTTGTCTGTGTTTTATAGGGAAAATAGACACAAACTGAAAAACACTGCAACTTCCCTCCATTCCTTCCAACCTGAAATTTTCTTTTATCCAAAAATCATGAGCCAACATTTTTTACGGACACACTGAAAAACCATAATGAATGATAAAGATGATAAGTCATACATTTTTATAGGTCAGATACTGATAAGATCTAATTACCAGCATTAACTGTGAGCTGGAAAATGATGATAATTAAAGTCATTAACCAGCCTAAAAAAAATCCTGGATGCGTCTATTTTTTTTTTTCACGTACACTGGAAAAAGTGTCCTATTTTTTGGACTGCCCAAGAATTTCTGAACAGTTAGCAGCCCTGTTTTTTTTCTACTTGTACTCTAATGTAGATGGTGTAGGAAAGTAAATTTATCACATAAAAGAATCCTCTGAGTATAAAGATTCCAGATAGAACCTTCCATCACTATTCCGTCTCTGTTTTGTTATTAGAGAAGAAAACTGAAAACATTTCTGTTTTTCCGTCCCCAAACTTTGGAGACAAACACTACCGCCCTCTATTTAATTGTGGTTTCATCTTATATGTGAGATCAGAGAGATGGAAGAGCTCACAGCATCACTCAAAGACGCTCATGAAAAATTTGCCAAAACGTGGCATCATTGGCTGGAGTTCCAAAACTCTGATGAATATAAGAGTCTCTCTGGACAGAACGTTAGGTAGCTTTTCCAACAGGGGTTTTCAGCCAGTTATTAAATCCCCCACTGCCACGCCTTATATGCCTTCCCTTACGGAACATAGGGACCTGTATTTGTTTTTCTCCCCCCCCCCCCTTTTTTTTGTCTTATCCGTCTCTGTCTTCTTGCTTTTCCCTTCCCCTCAAACCTTCTATGTTCCCTTTCCCTACCCTTGCTGCAAGTTAAGGTACATATGGTCAGGACCTACCTGGTCCAATATTGTGACTGATATTTTGGAATGTTAAAGATGTATGTACACATTAGAGATGAGCGAACGTGTTCTTCCGAGCTTGATATTCGTGCGAATATTAGGGTGTTCGGGATGTTCGTTATTCGTAACGAACACCATGCGGTGTTCTGGTTACTTTCACTTCCTTCCCTGAGACGTTAGCGCGCTTTTTTTGGCCAATTGAAAGACAGGGAAGGCATTACAACTTCCCCCTGTGACGTTCAAGCCCTATACCACCCCCCTGCTGTGAGTGGCTGGGAAGATCAGGTGTCACCCGAACATAAAAGTCGGCCCCTCCCGCGGTTCGGCTCAGATGCCGTGTGAGTTAGATGAGGGACAGTGCTGTTTGTACCGGAGCTGCTGTAGGGAAAGAATTCGTAGTTAGTGTAGGCTTCAAGACCCCCCAAAGGTCCTTATTAGGGCCACTGATAGCTGTGTGTTGGCTGCTGTTAGCAGTGCCATTTTTTTTTCCCTCAAAATCGGCTCTGCAGAGCGTTGCACCCGGCATTAGGGACAGAAGTGCTGCATAGGCAGGGAGAGTGTTAGGAGTGAGTGTAGCCTTCAAGAACCTCAACGGTCCTTTCTAGGGCCATATTTATCCGTGTGCAGTACTGTCCAGGCTGCTGTTAGCTGTGCTGCATTTTTTTTTTGCTTCTCAAAATCGCCTCTGCAGAGCATTCCACCCTCCATTGATACTGCAGGGAAAGAATTGTATTGGCAGGGCCACAACACAGTTATTATTCATAGAATATACGCAGTGCTGCCTTTTGCTTGTAAAACAAGTGAAAATAATTCTATTTGTCCTGCCTCTGTCCGTCCTAACGCCGGTGGACACGTGTCGGCTGCGTGTGCAACCTGTAAAAATCATACGCACCCAGCTACGTTTTACTCCTGGCTTCGCCATTTGCTTTCCTTAATTGGGAAAAAAAATACCTGCTCTGCCACAGTTAATAACTCTGCTACCCTCACGTTCTGTGACACATTAGCAGGAAAACAGCACAGTTATTAAACTTAGATTATTCATTCACTAGAGGCAGTGGGGCCTTTCGTTTTCAAAAAAGGGAAAAAATTATATTTGGCCTGCAGTCTTGCGCCAATTTATTAGCTGCCTGTGAAATCAAATCACTGGTAATACAGCATGCTGAGGGGTAGGGGTAGGCCTAGAGGACGTGGACGCGGCCGAGGACGCGGAGGGCCAAGTCAGGGTGTGGGCACAGGCCAAGCTCCTGATCCAGGTGTGTCGCAGCCGACTGCTGCGCGATTCGGAGAGAGGCACGTTTCTGGTGTCCCCACATTCATCGCCCAATTAATGGGTCCACGCGGGAGACGGTTATTAGAAAATGAGCAGTGTGAGCAGGTCCTGTCCTGGATGGCAGAAAGTGCTTCGAGCAACCTATCGTCTACCCGCAGTTCTGCGCCGTCCACTGCTGCCAATCCGAATCCTCTGTCTGCTGCTCCTCCTTCCTCCCAGCCTCCTCACTCCACTACAATAACACCTGCTCAGGAGCGGGAACACTCCCAGGAACTGTTCTCGGGCCCCTGCTTAGATTGGGCAGCAGCGGTTCCTCTCCCACCAGAGGAGTTTATCGTCACTGATGCCCAACCATTCGAAAGTTCCCGGGGTCCGGGGGAAGAGGCTGGGGACTTCCGCCAACTGTCTCAACAACTTTCTGTGGGTGAGGAGGACGATGACGATCAGACACAGTTGTCTTGCAGTGAGGTAGTAGTAAGGGCAGTAAGTCCGAGGGAGCAGCGCACAGAGGATTCGGAGGAAGAGCAGCAGGACGATGAGGTGACTGACCCCACCTGGTGTGCAACGCTTACTCAGGAGGACAGGTCTTCAGAGGGGGAGTCAAGGGCATCAGCAGGGCAGGTTGCAAGAGGCAGTGCGGTGGCCAGGGGTAGAGGCAGGGCCAGACCGAATAATCCACCAAGTGTTTCCCAAAGCGCCCCCTCGCGCCATGCCACCCTGCAGAGGCCGAGGTGCTCTAAGGTCTGGCAGTTTTTCACAGAGACGCCTGACGACCGACGAACAGTGGTGTGCAACCTTTGTCGCGCAAAGCTCAGCCGGGGAGCCAACACCAACAGCCTCACCACCACCACCATGCGCAGACATATGATGGCCAAGCACCCCGCAAGGTGGGACGAAGGCCGTTCAGCGCCTCCGGTTTGCACCCCTGCCTCTCCCCCTGTGCCCCAACCTGCCACTGAGATGCAACCCCCCTCTCAGGACACAGGCACTACCGTCTCCTGGCCTGCACCCACACCCTCACCTCCGCTGTCCTCGGCCCCATCCAGCAGTGTAGTTCAGCGCACCGTCCAGCCGTCGCTTGCGCAACTGTTGGAGCGCAAGCGCAAGTACGCCGCCACGCACCCGCACGCTCAAACGTTAACCGTCCGCATAGCAAAATTCATCAGCCTTGAGATGCTGCCGTATAGGGTTGTGGAAACGGAGTCCTTCAAAAGTATCATGGAGGCGGCGGCCCCGCGCTACTCAGTTCCCAGTCGCCACTACTTTTCCCGATGTGCCGTCCCAGCCCTGCACGACCACGTCTCCCGCAACATTGTACGCGCCCTCACCAACGCGGTTACTGCCACGGTCCACTTAACTACGGACACGTGGACAAGCACAGGCGGGCAGGGCCACATCTCCCTGACGGCACATTGGGTGAATTTAGTGGAGGCTGGGACAGAGTCAGAGCCTGGGACCGCTCACGTCCTACCCACCCCCAGAATTGCGGGCCCCAGCTCGGTGGTGGTATCTGCGGAGGTGTATGCTTCCTCCACTAAAGCACCCTCCTCCTCCTCCTCCTCCTCTGTCTCGCAATCAAGATGTGTTAGCAGCAGCATGTCGCCAGCAGTCGGTGTCGCGCGGTGTGGCAGCACAGCGGTGGGCAAGCGTCAGCAGGCCGTGCTGAAACTACTCAGCTTAGGCGATAAGAGGCACACGGCCCACGAACTGCTGCAGGGTCTGACACAGCAGACTGACCGCTGGCTTGCGCCGCTGAGCCTCCAACCGGGCATGGTCGTGTGTGACAACGGCCGTAACCTGGTGGCGGCTCTGCAGCTCGGCAGCCTCACGCACGTGCCATGCCTGGCCCACGTCTTTAATTTGGTGGTTCAGCGGTTTCTGAAAAGCTACCCACGCTTGTCAGACCTGCTCGTAAAGGCGCGCCGGCTCTGCGCACATTTTCGCAAGTCCCACACGGACGCTGCCACCCTGCGCACCCTGCAACATCACTTTAAGCTGCCAGTGCACCGTCTGCTGTGCGACGTGCCCACACGGTGGAACTCTACGCTCCACATGTTGGCCAGGCTCTATGAACAACGTAGAGCTATAGTCGAATACCAACTCCAACATGGGCGGCGCAGTGGGAGTCAGCCTCCTCAATTCCTTTCAGAAGAGTGGGCCTGGTTGGCAGACATCTGCCATGTCCTTGGTAATTTTGAGGAGTCTACCCAGGTGGTGAGCGGCGATGCTACAATCATTAGCGTCACCATTCCTCTGCTATGCATCTTGAGAAATTCCCTGCAAACCATAAAGGCAGCTGCTTTGCGCTCGGAAACGGGGGCGGGGGAAGACAGTATGCCGCTGGATAGTCAGGGCACCCTCCTGTCTATTTCTCAGCGCGTACAGGAGGAGGAGGAGGAGCATGAGGAGGATGAGGAGGAGGGGGAAGAGACAGCTTGGCCCGCTGCTGACGGTACACCGGCTGATTGCCTGTCATCCTTTCAGCGTGTATGGCCTGAGGAGGAGGAGGAGGAGGAGGAGGAGGAGGATCCTGAAAGTGATCTTCCTAGTGCGGACAGCCATGTGTTGCGTACAGGTACCCTGGCACACATGGCTGACTTCATGTTAGGATGCCTTTCTCGTGACCCTCGCGTTGCACGCATTCTGGCCACGACGGATTACTGGGTGTACACACTGCTCGATCCACGGTATAAGGAGAACCTGCCCACTCTGATTCCCGAAGAGGAAAGGGGTTCGAGAGTGTTGCTATACCACAGGACCCTTGCGGACAAGCTGATGGTAAAATTCCCAGCCGACAGCGCTAGTGGCAGAAGGCGCAGTACCGAGGGCAAGGTAGCAGGGGATGTGCGTAGATCGAGCAGCATGTACATCCCAGGCAGTGCAACAGTCTTTAAGGGCCTGGCCAGCTTTATGGCTCCCCACCAAGACTGTGTCACCGCTCCCCAGTCACGGCTGAGTCGGCGGGAGCACTGTAAAAGGATGGTGAGGGAGTACGTAGCGGATCGCACGACCATCCTTGGTGACGCCTCTGCCCCCTACAACTACTGGGTGTCGAAGCTGGACACGTGGCCTGAACTAGCGCTGTATGCCCTGGAGGTGCTTGCTTGTCCTGCGGCTAGCGTCTTGTCGGAGAGGGTGTTTAGTGCGGCTGGGGGAATCATCACAGATAAGCGTAGCCGCTTGTCAACCGACAGTGCCGACAGGCTAACACTCATCAAGATGAACAAAGCCTGGATTTTCCCAGACTTCTCTTCTCCACCAGCGGACAGCAGCGATACGTAAGCAATACGTAGGCTGCACCCGCGGATGGAAGCTACGTTCTCTCTCACCATCCAAAACGGGGACATTTCTGCTTCATCAATCTGTGTCTAATATTCCTCCTCCTCCTCCTGCTCCTCCTCCTGAAACCTCACGTAATCACGCTGAACGGGCAATTTTTCTTAGGGCCACAAGGCTCACTCAAATAATTTTTCTGAACAATTTTTATAAGTTTCAATGCGCTTAAAAGCGTTGGAACTGTAACTTGAACCAATTTTTCGTTACACTGGGCTGCCTCCAGGCCTAGTTACCACTTAAGCCACATTAACCAAAGCGATTAATGGGTTTCACCTGCCCTCTTGGCTGGCCATGGCCAATTTTTGGGATGTACATTAGTACTGTTGATACAGCAATTTTTGTGGGCCCTCGCCTACAGTGTAATCAAATTAATTTTTAGCCCACCTGCATTCCAGCTGACATTACCTCAGCTGTGTTGGGCAATGCAATGGGATATTTTTGTGTACCGCCGGTGGGTTCCAGGGAGCCACCCATGCTGTAGGTGCACACGGAGTTTTTAACACATCTGTACACTTGTAAAGAACCCCAGTCTGACTGGGGCATGCAGTGTGGGCCGAAGCCCACCTGTATTACGCACGACATTACTACCTCAGCTGTGTTGGGCAATGCAATGGGATATTTCTATGTACCGCCGGTGGCTTCCTGGCACCCACCCAGGCAGTGGGTCCACAGGGAGTTTAACCTACATGTGTCCACTTCTAAAGAACCCCAGTCTGACTGGGGCATGCAGTGTGGGCCGAAGCCCACCTGTATTACACACAACATTACTACCTCAGCTGTGTTGGGCAATGCAATGGGATATTTCTATGTACCGCCGGTGGCTTCCTGGCACCCACCCAGGCAGTGGGTCCACAGGGAGTTTAACCTACATGTGTCCACTTCTAAAGAACCCCAGTCTGACTGGGGCATGCAGTGTGGGCCGAAGCCCACCTGTATTACGCACGACATTACTACCTCAGCTGTGTTGGGCAATGCAATGGGATATTTCTATGTACCGCCGGTGGCTTCCTGGCACCCACCCATGCTGTCGGTCCACAGGGACTTCACAATAGGGAGTTGTACCTGCCTGTGTCTATGAATTAAAAAGCCCGGTCTAACTGGGGCATGCAGACACCTTGACAGAATGAATAGTGTGTGGCACATAGGTTCCCCATTGCTATGCCTACGTGTGCAGCTCCTGATGGCGGTGGCACAGGATTCTATTTCTCATTGCTTCTGTACAGCATTGTGGGCTATCGACCCGCCACTTTTAAAGAGGGTCGCTGCCTAGCCGTGCCAACCCTCTGCAGTGTGTGCCTGCGGTTCCTCCTCATGGCAGACGCACTTCTAAATAGACATGAGGGTGGTGTGGCATGAGGGCAGCTGAAGGCTGCGCAGGGACAGTTTGGTGTGCGCTGTGGGGGGGAGGGGGGCGGTTGGTCAGCATGTAACCCAGGAGAAGTGGCAGCGGAGTGTCATCCAGGCAGTGATTGTGCTTTGTTGTAGCTAGTGTGGTGCTTAGCAAAGGTATGCCATGCTAATGAGGGCTTTTCAGAAGTAAAAGTTGTTGGGAGGGGGGGGGGGGGCCCACTCTTGCCGGGATTGTGGCTTAATAGTGGGACCTGTGAACTTGAGATGCAGCCCAACATGTAGCCCCTCGCCTGCCCTATCCGTTTCTGTGTCATTCCCATCACTTTCTTGAATTGCCCAGATTTTCACACATGAAAACCTTAGCGAGCATCGGCGAAATACAAAAATGCTCTGGTCGCCCATTGACTTCAATGGGGTTCGTTGTTCGAAACGAACCCTCGAGCATCGCGGGAAGTTCGTTCCGAATAACGAGCACCCGAACATTTTGGTGTTCGCTCATCTCTAGTACACATATATTTTGTTTTTGTATTTGGTAAATGTTGAATTGCAGTTTTATATGGAAAAACTTATAAATAAAGAATTAAAAAAATAAATAAAAACTTTCTGTTCCCCCCCCCCCCCCCCATTGATTGCGATGGTTTTAAAAAAAATGTCAGTTTGCTTGTTTTTTTTTTAATGGAACAAAAGGTGCTATTTGTTCCATAAGTATACTACAATTAATCTAACGATCTAGCAATTGTTAATAAGTGTAATTGTTCTTCTGGTGTATTCTTTACTCATTCAATCATCATTACTAATAATCCTTAACATACATGTTTAACACCATATTTCAACTTTTCAGTTATGATGAAATGGCAAAGAAAGATCTTCCTGCAGTTATAGATTTTATTCTGCAAACAACGGACCAGGAGCAATTATATTACATTGGTCATTCGCAAGGCACTACTATAGGTAAAAACACTTTAGAGTTATTTTGCAAAGGTTCTTTGAAGCTGGATTATACTGTAAAATAACCATCGCATATATATGGGACCTGCTTAGGCTAATCTCAATTTTATAACGACCTTTTTTTCAGCTCCAGTGCTGCCACATTTTATAATAGAAATATTTATTAGTAAGCAAGGTCAGGGCGTATGATAAATGCCTTGGGGCCTCCTTCACCTTGAGGACTTTAAGGGGCCTTTAACATCCAATATGTAAAGACGTGACCATGCATTCGCGTCTACAACTTTGCTTCTCTTATGTTTTCATAGCTCCTATAGACTTCTATGGAGAGGGCCACATGCAGACGTTCACCTGTTTTCCTTGTTCCAGAGGAGCGCTCACCAAATTTTTTTGTCTAAGGGCCTCCAACAACTTTATTCTGGCCCAGAGTCTTAGAGTAAGTGCCCTTTTACCAGGGCCATAGCTAGGGAAAGGGTGTGTGTGTGTATGGGGGAGGGGGGGGGGGGGCATATGCCCTGGGTGCTGGATTAATTTGCACAGGATGCAGCTCTCAATCCCTTTCCTGCGAGTCTTTTCCTTTTTCCGCTGCTCCCTCCCTCTCCAGCATTTTTGTTCTGATCTCTGTAATGTCATATAGGTGTTGGAGAATATATTTATGTAACATTATGAAATTAATCCTTTATATACCTGTGTATATACAGCTATCTACCATGTATGTATCTGTGTATATACAGCATGTATGTAATTATGAATGTATGTTTACATGTGTGTGAATACAGATGTACATGTGACTATAGTGGTACTAGTTTGTTTCCATTTTACTTGGAGTGTAGAATAACATAGTTGACTATACTAAAATGGAAAGAAACGGAACCTTTGTGAAAACAGACACCAAAGGGGTGTCAGTATTACTAATGACAGTGAATGATTCTGTTTGGGGGGCAAATATCTATATTACCCTGTTTCCCCGAAAATAAGACGCGTCTTATATTAATTTTTGCTCCCAAATATGTGCTACGTCTTATTTTCAGAGGGTGTCTTATTTCGCCGCGGCAAATCCGTCTGTGGCCGCTAATCCCTCAATTGGCCAGCTTTGTGGACGAAATTTCTCAGAAATCTCATCCACATGGGACAACGAATCTGTCACGGCAAAGCTGGGAGAAGCTGGTGTTGTGGTGCAGATTCACCGGCCACAGAAACGGAAAAGCGTGCAGCCACGTCGCTTCAAAACAAGCGGCTGAGTGCCGTGGGTTTTGAAGCAGCGCTTTCCCGGCGGAAATCTCGCTGTTTATCGCTGTGGCCAAACTGCGAGATTTCCGCTGGAAATACGCTCTGTGAGAACCCAGCCTTAAGAATCACACACAGGTTGCCTGACTCACACACAGAGCCATAAAAAATAAGGGCTGTAAAGTAACATACCTGTCTGCAGACAGAATTTCCTGGACCACTTGTAAGCAGGGATGGTATTGCAGCTTCCGGCCACCAGGGGGAGCTCATCACAGCAGACATGTACAGCATCAACAGAACGTACAGTATAGACTTTTCCAGCCAGCAAGGGAAGCTCACAACAGCACACTCGTACAGCACAGCAGGAGGTAGGAGACAACGGGGATGGCAGCAGGGGACATGCCTCTCGACTTGCCTGCACACTTTAGTATGCCTTACTATCGAGGTGTGCCTTATATTTGCGAATTCTGCAAATTTCTTGATGTGTCTTACTTTCGGGGGTGCCTTATTTTCGGAGAAACACGGTACTCCCCAAATGCACACCATTTGCAACCTGATTGGTTGTTTGGATTTACTCATTCCCGATGATTGGTTATTTGGGTTGCCTGATTCACGGTGATTGGTTACTTGAGTTGCTTGATTCACGGTGATTGGTTATTTGGTTTGCCTGATTCACGGTGATTGGTTATTTGGTTTGCCTGATTCACGGTGATTGGTTTAGGTTGGCTCGTGTAGAAGTGAGGAGTAAAAGGCTAATATGCGTTCGGGGCTTCCGCCACATTGCTGTTTCGGCACTTGTGACAAAACCCTTTTAGAGAATCCCTACAGCATTGTAAAAGCCACTGTGAGAATTCTGTCTAAGCTTAAACATCATATTGTGATGTGAGTAATCATAAATTGGGTAATATGTTTTCTCACTGCAGATCCTTTAATTCTACCGTTACAGGATTCATTGCATTTTCCACCATTCCTCAACTGGCGAAAAAAATTAAAATGTTTTTTGCTCTTGCTCCTGTGGTTACTGTTCAACATCCTATTGGTCCAGCTGCAGCCTCCAGATGGTTACCAGCTTGTTTAATTAAGGTATAGCACTTTATGGCATGTTTAAATTATTTTGATAATTGGGTTCACATATGAGTCCAACATTTTGCCATCAGCCAAGTCCTACAATTATTAGCATTATTAGAAACAAATGGATATCAGAAGCAAGGCTGTAGGGTCGGAGGATGAGGCACGGCCTCTACATTTGGCTAGATGTCAAGAAAACTAAAATGGCCCTTTAGTGTACATGAAATATTTGTACTATGACATTTCAACACTTCTGGACTGTGGCCTCCCTCACACAGATGTTTTTGTACAGCGTTTAGCGCCGCCTTTTCAGCGCTGCGCTAAAGGCTGTACAACGCTCCCATTCATTTCAATGGGGCTTTTCACACAAGCGTCAAAACGCAGCACTTTGACAGCGATGCGCGTTCCATCTTTGGCCGTTTTCAGCCCTGCGTCACCCATTAAAATAATTGAACTTTGTACCACGTTTTTGGCAGTGCGAAATGCAAGCGTTAGCTGCACAACCTAAAAAAAAAGTAATACTCTCCTAGCAGGTGCCGTCAGGGTCCCCGCCGCTGGTCTCCGGAGCTCCTGGCAAGCTGCCAGGCACTTGTTAGCGTTGATAAACTATCTATGTAGCACTGCCGCATCACGAGAAAATCGCACAATTTTGTCGACCGTGTGGAAGCGGCCTAAAAGTCATGTGTACCCCAAAATGATAGCAATAAAAACAAAACAGAAATCTAAAAAAGTCAAGAGCTATGGAAAGTCACCATTCAAAAACAAAAAAACATTTTCAAGTGGTTTTGTGCAAAAGAAAGAAAACTACAAAATTAATGATGTGCTAATCATACTGACCATGATAAACTAGGTTTTACTGCTACTTATGCCGCATGATGAATGGCGCAAAATGTAAAAATACAATCAAAGAATTGCTGTTCTTTTCCATTTCCCGGCGTTAGTTAATAAAGGTTATACAATACATTATAATATTATATATACCCTAAAGTTGTACGATTAAAAAAGTGCAACTCATCTCATAAATAACAATCCCTCTTATTGCTGTCAACAGAAAATAAAAAAGTTAAAGGGGTTGTCCCGCGAAAGCAAGTGGGGTTATACACTTCTGTATGGCCATATTAATGCACTTTGTAATGTACATCGTGCATTAATTATGAGCCATACAGAAGTTATTCACTTACCTGCTCCGTTGCTGGCGTCCTCGTCTCCATGGAGCCATCTAATTTCAGCGTCTAATCGCCCGATTAGATGCGCTTGCGCAGTCCGGTCTTCTCCCTTCTGAATGGGGCCGCTCGTGCTGGAGAGCTGCTCCTCGTAGCTCTGCCCCGTCACGTGTGCCGATTCCAGCCAATCAGGAGGCTGGAATCGGCAATGGAACGCACAGAGCCCACGGTGCACCATGGGAGAAGACCTGCGGTCCACCGTGGGTGAAGATCCCGGCGGCCATCTTCGCAAGGTAAGGAAGAAGTCGCCGCAGCGCGGGGATTCGGGTAAGTACTATCCGTTTTTTGTTTTTTTTAAACCCCTGCATCGGGTTTGTCTCGCGCCGAACGGGGGGGCTATTGAAAAAAAAAAAAAACGTTTCGGCGCGGGACAACCCCTTTAAGGGTTTTGGAATGCAAAAATGAAAAAAAAAAATCCTGGTCATTAAAGCCCAAAATAGGGCGTTCACTAAAGGGATAAAGGCCACCAAGATCCATGTCCTTAAAGTGTTAATTAGAGCCTAGAGAACATGTAAGCCAAAAAATAGCAATTGAGAATTATCATATATGGCAGTTTTTGTGTTCTAATTATTTTTTAAATAGTCTTTTTCTCTTTTTTTCCTTTTAGGCATTCTTCGGTGAAAAGCTCTTCCTGCCACAATCAAAAATTACAAGGTTCATTTCCAGAAAATTTTGCAATCATTTTCTACTGGATGAATTATGTGGCAACTTTTTCTTCCTCCTGTGTGGGTTTAATGAACAGAACCTAAATATGGTATGCTGAACACGTCAAGTAATGAAAACGTACAGACATTTCTAAGCACTTTGTGCTCTATTTTCTCTAGAACTCCACTTGCTGTCTAATACTTTTTTACTTTTCGAGGTTGAAAACTCACACTATGGACTCTTTCCCACGAGTGTAGGCATTTTTACGTGCGCCCACCACGCCGTATAAGAACGTGAATGGGCGCACAAATCTAACGTTTGTGCGCTTGTTCAGATGGCACGGCCCCAGGCATATACGCCGAGTCCACAATGCCGTTGCTTCCACTTCCCTCCCCGTCGACGGCTTATCTCCTCTCTCCTTCCCTCCGGCTGTTTGCAATGGAAGTGGACGGGACGGAGAGGAGCTAAGCACTCTCCCCTCCCTGCCCCTTCCCATTGCAAACAGCCGGAGGGGGAGAGAAAGGAGGAGAGAAGGGGAGGGAGTTTAGCAGTCACGCTGCTAAACTCCCTCCCACCTCCTTTCTCCGGCTCCTGACATTGGCTCCCATAGAAGCCTATGCAGCGGCCGATATATTCCGAGCACAAAGATTGTTCCAGCACTATCTTTGCTGCCCGGCATAAAAGCGCCCAACTCTATATTTACCGTCCGAGTGATAAGCCTGTGTGATCTGATGCATTGGAATCCAATGCATTAGATGGTAGCGTATATCGGCCTGCCAATATATGCTGGTGTAAATAAGCCCTAAGGCTAACTTCACACGGGTGCGCGTGATATAAGGCCGTGAATCCCAGCCTCATATCGCACTTGCCATCAATGTGAAATCTCCAGGGATGTGAGGTGTTTTCATGGCAAAACAGCCTCGCATCACTTTGGGGAAGCAGGGATCCTCCAGCTGTCACAGCTGCGGCAGAGGATCACAGAGTTTCTCCCATTGCTTCCAATTGAAAACGGTGGGCTCTACAAAAGCACGCAGAAAGATAGAACATGCCATGATTTGTTTCCCACATAGGATCACATTGCGGGGCCATGCAGGAAAAAAATCGCTTAGGTGTACAACCCCATTCGGAAGAATGAGGTTCATGTTTGTGCAAGATTTGTGCGTCTCGCAAAGCACAAATCTCGCGCAATTTTGATGCCCATGTGAAGCCGGACTAAGAGATGCATGGGACCTTAATATACCTTCATTTCACATGGATGCGTACATAGTTATTCTTTGTTGCACTCCTCACAAAAAAATTATAGCATACTGTGTTACTGAAGCTAGTCTCCCGTAGAAGCGTCAGGGGACTCCATTTGTCACAAGCTCCTGCGCACAGCTCTGCTGTGTACGTTGGGTCTTAAAAGGCTTGTCTAGAATCCTCTTTTTCTAGAAACAGTAGCACGCCAGTAATACCACACACAAGCTGTGGAGAGGCTACTCAAGTGTTACTCAATGAAAGCAAGGGAGTTACAGATGTGTCCGCCCTTAAAGGGGTTTTCTTATTACTTGTATATCATCTGGCATGTCAACAAAACCAAAGAAAAGCTGCAGTACATATTACATCCACTAGATGGCTGTAGATAGACTAACATGATTTATAATTAGAGATGAGCGAACGTACTCGTTTCAAGTAATTACTCGATCGAGCACCGCGATTTTCGAGTACTTCAGTACTCGGGTGAAAAGATTCGGGGGGGTGCCGGGGGACGGCGCGGGGGGTAGCAGCGGGGAACAGGGGGGAGCCCTCTCTCTCCCCCCCCACTCACCCACGGCGCCCCCCGAATCTTTTCGCTCGAGTACGGAAGTACTCGAAAATCGCGGTACTCGGGCAAAAAAGGGGCGTGGCCGAGTACGCTCGCTCATCTCTATTTATAATCTATAATCTCCCAACAAAGTATCACAGAACCATTGTGCAATAACTTCAATATCTTACCAGAACAAGGTATGACAAAATCTGTGTGTCTTTAGACAACTTGCTAGCTAGTAAAGTCCTGTGATCACAGCAGCATCTGCATCAATTCAAACAGTCCCTCTCTCTCTAATTAGAGAGAAGAAGTCTGCAGCACAAATAGCTGAGTTTTGAAGGGAAATGCTCAACAAAAGTATTGTACATGAGGGTTACAGAGCACATATTTTCAGGACGCCAGATTTTGAGTTGTCTTCGTGGGGTGTTTTGTGTAGATTGATGGGGAGAAATGAATATTAGCTATTTTAGAATAAGGCTGCAGTGTAACAAAATATATACAATTTGAAGAATTCTAACCACTTTCTGAATCCACCATAGGATCATATTTTGTGATATCCTATGAAATTCTGTGTGCTATTCAGATCACAAACTTGAATTGTGGTAGATACGTGTTTAGGTCTGCAAAATTTACTTTGCCCTATCAGCAAACCTACAGTACCTATCCCAGCATGTACCTAAAGGCCCTTTTACACACAAAGATGATTGCTCAAAAGATGGCTTTTGAGTGATCATTTTGCATAAACTACTACTTGGTACTAATGCCTATTAGTACCAATTAGTAGCGTGTGAGCCAGTGGGAGCTGTTCTACCACGGGGCTGACAGCTGTTATCAGCGGTCCCCGGGGCAGAGCACAGCGTGCGGTTCTTCTTATCAGCTGTTCTGCCGAACAATGGATTTCATGCCGAACTGAAAATCATCGTTCGGCAGAAGAGTGAAAGATGGGCACATTTACACGCAACGATTATCGCTCAAAAGCCATCTTTTTAGTGATAATTGTTGCGTGTAGAAGGGCCTTAATATTTTACCAGCAATTCTAAATTGAAGACATACTTTCAAATTTACAAATTGGAGCAATCATGTTCACATCACATTTTGCTATTCCATCTCCCCCCCTTTGAATGGATTCATTAACAAATCCATTGATTTTCAATAGGGCTCGTTTGTCTCTTCTTGTCAAGTTGCTGCCAGGATCTGTTTTCTTTTTTTTGCCAGCAAGATAGGCAAATGGAGTTTGTTGGATTTTTTTTTTCTGTCCTGTTGAAAAAAAAGATCCTAATAGATCGATTTTTTTTTCTTTAATGCACATTTATGGCAAGCCAAATGCTACAGAACCGGGATCTTGTTGCACCATTCATTTTGTAGTCCACTTTTTTCAATGCAATTTGAAGAAATATTCCAGAAACGTTATATTTTCACCCATAGGGTGAAAATTGATACCGTAGATCAGTGGAAGTCTGAGTGACACTGGGACCCCAACTGATTCCAAAAACAGGGGTCTGGCAGGTCTTTAAGAGAACGAAGTTGAGGTGGTGCAGGCGCGCTGCAACTCCATTTAATTCAATGAGGGTGCTGGAGGTTGCTGGGCGCTTGAACTCTGCAATTTCCAGTGTTCTCATTGAAATGAATGGAGCGGTGATGCGCCTGTGCTAACTCTTGACCATTCCCTAGGAGACCAGCCGAACCCCCATTCTTGGGATTAGTGGGGATCCCAGCAGTCAGACTCCCACTGATCTATTAATCTTCACCTATCCAGTGGATGGGTAAAAACAAAGAAAAAAAACGCAAATATGCAAAGCTCATGTGACATAGGCCTGGTTCTCTAGAATACCTCTTTAAATAATTACTAATCACACATAAGCAAAGTCTAGATTTAAGTTTTACTCGTTTCTAAATACTGCTGAAAACATTGAACTTCCTTCACTTTTATCATTTAGACCCGTGTCCATGTGTACACTTCATTCTGTCCTGCTGGAACATCCGTGCAGAATATGATACATTGGTTACAGGTACAGGGGACAATTACACATTTTTTATTAGAGTGTGACAAAGAATGCTTCAGAGATGAAGAAGATTCCTGCTGCAGCATTCATGCTATGGTCCTTCTATGCCTTATATGCGTCAACCTGATTTTTCATTTCTTAAGGAAGGGAAAGCTGTACTATTGTGCATACACGCCAACCTCCTCTGTATCCTATCATCCGAATAGAGATACAGTGATCCCTCGCTATATCATGGTTCAATGATTGCGGCTTCAGTGCATCGCAGATTTTAGATAGACCATATATAATTCTGTTTTCGCAGAGTTTTTCGTTATATCTTGGAATTTGCGGTACATACAGGAAATACAGTACGCCGCTAGCGCTTGCCAATGCGAGATTGTACACGGCACACTATTGGCTGACGGAATGTGTTCTGTATCGGGAGCCGATTGGCTCACTGATCGCAGCATCGGTCTATTTGTTCTCTTTTGCGATTGTTCGGCGGTTCACCTGACAGATTGATTTGTGTAAATATAGCGCCGCTACTTCACTGATTTTTGTGAGGGTCTCTGGAACGTAACCCCCGCGATAGACGAGGGATCACTGTATATGAAATAAGATGACTGTCCAGCTGTGAGACCATATAATATGCTGTATGTACAGAATATTCTCACTGTGTCTATTCTATACTGTTGGACTCCACTCCAAGCTTTGTCTTAAGTGTGAATGAGGCTTTAGATCTCCAATACACAGAGAATAGAATGCATTGATTTCAATGGGTTCGTCCACATTTCCATATTCTGTGCGTGCATTTTAATAGCGCATAAAAAGAACATGTTCTATTTTTTTGCGTATTTTTGCACCAAAGGTTTCCATAGAAGCAAATGTGTGCGCACAATATGCAAGGAGAAACGTGAAATACTGCGTAATGAAAAAAAAATATCTGGAACTCATTAAGCCTAATTAGCCATTTCAATCGGTGCGTCTTTCTTAGCCATGCATAAATAAACATGTCCTACAGGCAAAAAAAAGTACAGCTAAAAACACTGATGCATGAAAAATGCAATGCTCATGCATGGGCAAATATGTAAAGCCGCCCTTAGGCTTTATTCACATGTGCATTTTACGCAGCTATGTAGCCACTTTTTCACGCCCCGCCGAAAAACACGACTGTCTGAGGCATTGGATTCCAATGCATTTGTTCACATGGGCAATTTTGCGCCTCGAACACTCACCCGGCGTAGAAAAATAGCACATATGTGACCAAGATCAGCGCACACTTTTACGCGCGGCCGGAAAAGATCGTTCTGATTCTATCTTTCGACTGATATACCCTGGCTCCCATAGACTTCTATGGGAGCTGGAAAAACAGGTGCCTCTATTTAGGCATTTAAAGTCATTCCAAGGATTTAAGTGAGGGATTTCGGGGTTCTGGTGTATTTTTTCACTAATAGGTCACACCTGTTCATGTGAATGGACAAAAAAATGCTAATTAAGTTCGGGACATGATCGCGTCATTTCTTCATTCACGCGATTTTATGGCGCATGTGGGCAACCTTAAAAACACATATGCTCATGTGAAGGAGCCCTTAGGGTGGATTCAGACGATCGTATATTGGCTCGGTTTTCACGCTGAGCCAATATACGGTGTCCTTGTCTGCAGGGGGGGGGAATGGAAGAGCCAGGAGCAGGAACTGAGCTCCCGCCCCCTCTCTCCGCCCCTTGCCACTATTTGCAATAGGAGGGGGTGAGACGGGGCACAGCTAAGTCTCCGTGCCTAGCTCTGCCCCTGCCCCGCCCCTCCCATTGCAAATAGTGGCGAGGGGCGGGGAAGGGGCGGGAGCTCAGTTCCTGCTCCTGGCTCTTCCATCCCTTTCCCCCCCCCTGCAGACAAGGACACCATATATCGGCTCGGCGTGAAAACCGAGCCGATATACGGTCGTCTGAATCCACCCTTAGTCAGTATGTAGAGATCACAGTTTCTATTTATATTCTCATTAACATCATTGACAACTGTGCCTGCAATTACCAGCGTCGGCCACTACATAGCAGTTGGAGCAGCAGTTTCTGCTCCAACCCTTGTGTATTGCAGCGCTGACAGCAGGAGCCCGATCAGTTGATCGGCTGGGGTTCCAAGCGGTGGGTTCTGGCCGATCATCTATCCTGAGGATAGGTCATCAATGGTATTTGCACTTACACTCACGCTTTGTACCAAAAAGGCTTCCTGTGTATTTTAACATAGTCCTGCATAGTTATATGGTCTTCCGACTTTCCTGTGTATCTATTTCCATGGAGTTCCCTTTTTATATGACGTCTGCAGTCTCAGTACTATGCCTCTTGTATTTGCAGGAATTGGTATAAAAGGAAGAAACTGCCCACATTCGTTTTGAGTACTACCAATGCGAACTCCCACCTAAAGCAAGACTTCCCAGCCTTCTTGCCACTAGGGAATCAGTGGATAATGTTATTTGTATCCTAAAAACCCAACCATTGTGGATCAGGTACTCCTTAGGGTATGTCCACACAGGGCGGAAATGCAGCAGATTTTCTGTATGAAATCTCTGCAGCATTAAGGCATAAGCTATGTGGATGAGGTTTTAAAATATGTCTTCCCTATGATGCTGAAAAATTCCACGCAAAATCCACAGCAGAATTGGCATGCAGCGTGTATGAGCATACCCTGAAGGCAGCAGAAATAACTATTATGTATATAGTAAGGCACGTGATTTGATATTATATTCTGAACTCCATTTCTGTAATAATATAATAATATACTGTATATGTGGCTTATTACTTAGGCCGTTCACACTGGGAAACTACAGGCTTTTGACTGGGGCACTGAAGGCAATAAGAAGCATTATAACCAGGTAACACTCCCCTTTATGTATTTATTCTTAAAAACCCAAAAATATTACATTACAGTAACCTTTGGCAATGAAGATGTTCCTGTGATTAGCTAATTTCCACAGGTCGGGCTTCTGAGACCCTCAGTGAACACCCATTTAAGAACTTTAAGAAGTTTTGGCTGGTTGTACAGTTAAAGGAATAACAGTACATGTATATTTGCAAACTGTCCTTATTTTGCTGGGACAATCCACTGAAACGGACCACAAAAGAGTTTATATGCCGCCCAAAAGTGTCCATTTCCAGTGGCAGGTTTAAGTGTACTTATTGTTAAGTAAGTCCACCAGGGCAAAAGATGTTGATATATGGCAGCTCTTTGCACTGACTAATAGTGGGAGGGGGGAAATCCAAGCAAAGGTGTAGTGGCCCAGAGTTAGGGGCCCCTCCAGCACTGAACCTGTTTGTCCCATGTCACTGTTGAGAGTGGTGTATGGTGCAGTGTTCTCTGTATTAACACAAAACAGGGCATGAAAGAGTTAATGTCTGGAAATTGTATCAGTCTAGTCTAGTTATGAGTATTGTCTGTCCTAACTTCTGTGTGCCGTGCTGTGTAGTGCACCATGTGTTAGGGGGCGAAGCTAGAGAAAGAAGAGAGGAGTTGGGAGTAAGATGAGAGGGTGTGAGGTCGAGAGGATGGAGATGGAGGAGAGATGGGCTGCTCCTGCCCGGGTTGAGTCAGGACGATGTCTCTCCTTGTAAGAGGTTTATCGCCTTCGGGGATTGGAGTGCAAGAATGCAGGGAAGGAGTTGGCGCGAAAGTGCAAGCACCGCCTGCTCCCCCGCTGAACCAAAACTCAAAGAAACTAGTAAGAAACTAAAGGCCGTCAAGCTTAAGACTGTTTGCCCCAAGAGAAGCGTCCATCAGATAACCGCAACTGAGGATATGTGTGCCTTGGGAAAAGAACTGTTCGTTAATTGAATGCGTCAAAAAATGTAAATCTAAAAGTTTTTCTTAAAAGCATTGAATGCCGTATTTTGCAAAACGCAAGTAATTGTCTGTAACTAAAAAATAACCAAGTTGATCGTGACGTGAGTAAAAGGAAACCGCGTATCCCCGGTTTCGAATAGCATTTTGTTTGCGGACTGATCTTTATTCAGGGCGGGTGATTCATCACTTGTCCAGGAACACTGGTGTCACAACGACAATCAGTTGGTGGCTGGGCTAGGTTACTCTTCGGCCATTTGGAAAAGGAACGGTAGAGCCACCGTGAACTATTGCCATATTGTACCCCGCCGTCCCTTTGGCTGAAGGCCTGGTTCCCGGTCACTGCAAAGGGAGCTCACTCTATAATGTCCATATTTCCAAATAAGTCATATAGACAGGGTTGTCCTTATGTCATTATCATGCTCTATGAAATGCACCCCACTTGTTCAGATCCATATTCTTTTCATATTGAAAAATGTGATTGGTTACCCAGAGGTTTGAATGAGCTTCAGAAAAGACATGGATCAGGAAGGGTATCCTTTCTCCTCAGGGAGAGCCTCTAGAAAGTGTGAGGAGATTTGTAAGATCGTTCATGCTCCTCTGGGAAATATGCAAATAGGAAGATGGAGCATTGTCAGAAAAGACAAGCATGTTTTGGACGCGAGCAAATTCATGCTAGCCATGAAATAGAGAGAAGAAATGTGCAGGTTCTCATTGCCCATAAGGAATGTAGACTGTGCCAATCAAAGGAAGGGCTACCCTTCATTAGCCAAATAGCAGGTGTTGTATACAGTCAAACCTGTAGTTTCGTTGGTAATCCGTCCAAAAGCAATCGGCCAAACTTGAAACCAATGAAACTCAAGGCAATTTCCATAGGAATCAATGTAAATCCAATTAATTCATTCTAGACATTTCAAAAAACACACCAAACCATATTTTTGCACAGCGTTTAGCGCTGCGCTAAACGCTCCATTCATTTCAATGGGGCTGTTCACACAAACGTCAAAGCACAGCGTTTCCAATGCTGCACTTTGACAGTGATGCATGTTCTATCTTTGGCCATTTTCTTCCTGCGTCGTCCATTAAAATGAACGGGCAGCGGTTTCAGCGCTGCCGAAAACACGGCACAACTTGGTACTGCCTTTCTGGCAGTGCTAAACTCCCTAGCTACTCTACCTGAGAGAAATAAAATCAATACTCACCTTGTAGGTGCCGTCGGTGTACTGGTGGCCGCTTTCCAGAGTTCCGTGCAGGCTGCCAGGCACCCATCAAGCTGGCAAAGCATCTTGCTAGTGACGCGGATTAAAATATCCCGCCTCCAGCAAGAGATTGCTCTGATTGGCTGAGTCAGCTTCCGCTCCGACCTCTGTGTATTTGCGGTGCTGACCACATGCGCCCACACAGCTGATCAGTTGGGGACCCGAGCGACGGACCCCAGACGATCAACTATTGATGACCTATCCTGATGATAGATTATCAATTATAGTTCCCTGGAAAACCCCTTTAACCCATTGAAATACAAGGGTTAAAATCCGTGGCAGATACACAACAAATACCATTGCAAAATCTGCACCATTTAGGCAGGGGTGTAGCTAAAGGCTGGTGGGCCTAGGAAAACAGTGCAGCTTTGGCTGAAGAGAGAGGTGAGTATATGTCTATTGAAAAAAAAAAGACCTTGGACAACCCTTATAAAAATTCTGCCTCTTCAGCCCCGCCTCCCCACCCCCCTAATAAACCCACACTTCCGTCAGGGAAAGGAAGTCACTCTAATGCCATAGTGATGGCCAATGCCCCTTTTGTACTAAGCTCAATATTTGGCTTTAAACTTGCACATACAACTTTTAAAGGCGGTGGCTTGGCTGACTACTGACACCCAAGCTCCTGCTCTAACCGCCAGGAGCAGAGAAACCTCAGATCCTGGCAGTTTAACCGATTACATGCCGCAATCAATAATTACTGTAGAATGTAAGCAGATAGCAGGAGGTGGGGGCTCATCTGTCACCCATTGGCACCCTGCAGTTCGATCACAAGGTACCAATGGGTTCCCATGGCAGCCAGAAACCTGACAAAGGCCTCTGTGTCTGCCATGTAACTCAGCCAGTTAGACCCTACCTCCGGCAGAGTCTAGTATACTGTTGTCATAGGCATGGTAGAATGCACTACATAAGTAATGCAGTGTACTATCCTAGCTATAGAACGACTGCATCTACAAGTTGCCTTGGGAAACTAAAAAATACCATCAAATAAAGCTTCATTTAAAGAAAAAAAAATGCACATTTTTCCTCACAAAAAAAACCTTTTTAAATGTCTAAAATGCAAAATATTTTTTCAAAAACACAACAACCCTGACAATGAAAATATTGTGTGATTTATTGCACAGGGTGAACACTGTAAAAATAATAATAAAAAAAAATGCCATAATTACTATTTTTCTTGTTCACCTCACAAGAAAACACAATAAAAACAATCCAAATGTCACATGTACCTCAAAATGTACCAATAAAAACTACAACTCTTTCTGCAAAAACAAGTCCTACCAGAAAAATAAAACTGTTCCGGGTCTTAGAATGTGGTGATGCAGATTCAATTGTTCCTCCTTAAGAATGTGTTTTATTGTGCAAAAGTAGTAAAAAAAAATTGTAAAAAATCTATATGAACTTGGTACCGCAGTAATCGTGCTGATCCATATAAGAAAATTATCATGGTATTTTTTACCAAATAAACAAAACCCCAAAGCAATGGCGCAAATTCTAGCTTTTTTTCTATCTCCTTCCCCCACAAAAACATTTAATAAAAGTTCTACAACACATTGTAAGTACCCCAGAATTTTGCCATAAAAATATACAGCTCGTCCCCCCCCAAAAAACAAGCCCTCATACAGCTACGACTTATGACTCTTGCAATGCGATTATGAAAATAGCTCGGTCCTTAAAGGGGATGAGGGGTTTTAATATGAAGATTTTTAAGGGCTGGGTATGCATTAAAATAAAAAACAAAACATGCTCACCTATTTTCAGCCCCCCAGGGCACCACTAACCAGCTCTGCTGCTCCGACCTGGTACTCGCCACTGGAAGCCAGGTGCCCGATGCTACCAATCAGAGGTCACAGCATCAGCTTCTGAACTCCTGACATCAGTGCTCATATCTTGGGTGCCACAATGACAGGAGTTCGCTGTAGCCTCTGATTAGCTGCAGTGGTCACCTAACTTCCAGTGGGCCGAGGATGAGGAGGAAGCAGCGGAGCCGATTAGCAGTGCCCAAGGGAGACTACGGACAGGCGAGTATATGTTATTTTCTTATTTTAACTCATGCCCATCCCGTAAACATCTTTATAGTAAAACCACACAATCACTGAAAGCAAAAAATAGGCTCATCACCAATGGGTTAATATTGCCTCCCCCCCACACACACCTCCATTCAGTGTTAGTCACTTACATATACTCCCCCCCAGCCTTCCTTCCCTCGTTCCCCTGCGTCCCCTATAACTACGCCACTGCATTTAGGTGTGGATTTGGCCAATGTGGATTTGCGGCATAATTGCTGTAGGTTTTCCATTGCTGAGAGCCTGAAGCAAATATGCCATTTGTGACGGTACCCTAATAGTGAATTGGCTACGGAGAGTGGAACATATAAAAGTGGTTAAGTGGTTTTCATTGTCTTCATTTTTTATCATTCAATGTGTTCAACTTTTTTTTCATCAGAGCACCCCCCCTTTGTATGATGTGACAAACATGGATGTCCCCACAGCTCTCTGGAGTGGAGAACATGACTGGCTTGCTGACAAGCTGGATGTTGAGTCATTGATCCCTAAAATCCGTAATTTGGTCTATCATGAAGAGATACCAAAATGGCAGCATCTAGATTTTGTATGGGGTCTTGATGCTCCACAAAAGCTGTACAACAGAATCCTTGAGCTCCTGGAAAAGCATTCATGAACTACTCCCTATGTGTGATGGACGTCTACAACTGGGATATTCAATACTGAGGGAGGAACATCTTTAACCCCTTTTGGTGCCTACTGTATTCGGTGCAATTCCCCTTTCACCGTGTCATTGCTAGATATCAGCCAGAAAGTAATGCCCGACTATAGCAACTACAAGTTGAAAGTTTGTGAACCCTTCAGAATTTTCCATATTTCTGCATATTTGACCCTAAACTGCGTCAGATTTTTACACAATTTCTACAAGTACATTGTAGATAAAGAGAATCATATCAAAGAAATAAGTCAAAAATATTAGACTTGGTTATTTATTTATTGAGGAAAATGATTCAATACTGCATGTCTGTGACTGGCAAAAGTATGTGAACCTTTGCTTTCATTACCTAATGTGACTCCCTTGTGCAGCAATAACTGCATCTAAATGGTTCCGGCATTGATTAGTCCTGAACATTGGCTTAAAGGAATTTTAGCGCATTCTCTGTACAAAACAGCTTCAATTATGTCATGTGGGCGGGTTTCGTCCCATGAACTACTCGATTCAGGTCCTTTCACGTTTCTATAGGATTAAGGTTAGGACTCCAACTTGGACATTCCAAACCTTTAACTTTTCTCTTCTTTAACCATTTTTGTAGAACAACCTGTGTGCTTTGGGTCATTGTCTTGCCACATGACCCATGTTTGAGGTTCAGCTCACGGACAGATGTCCTGACATTTTCCTACAGAATTTTCTGGTATAATTCAGAATTCATAGTTCCATCAATGAAGGCAAGCCATCCTGGCCCAGATGCATCAAAAAAAAAGGTGCAAACCATAATACCACTTCCACCACCATGTTCCTCAAATGGTATGAGCTTTTTTTATGCTGTAATGCAGTGTTTTTCATACTCCAAACAAAGCTTTTTGGCTTAAATGAAAAGTATTACTTTGGGTTCATCCATAAATAAAACATTGTTTCAAAAGCCTGCTGGCTTGTCCAGTAATGTTCTTTTTGAGAGCAGCCATTTTCTCCTAGCAATTTTGCAATGCACACCATTGTTGTTGAGTGTCCTCCTGATGGTGGACTCATGAATATTAGCTAATGTGAGAAAGGTGTGATCTTTGTTGGTTGACCACTCCTGGGGAGGGCAATAATGGTCTTGATGTTCCTCCATTTGTACATAGTCTGTATGATTGTGGATTGGTGGAGTCCAAACTCTTTGGAGATGAACATCAACAACTGATCTTCTGAGGTCCTCAGAGATCTGCTTTGTTTGTGCCATGATACACCTCCACAGACGTGTTGTGAAGATCAGACTTTTATAGATCTCTCTTCCTTAAACAAAACAGGTTGCCTACTTACACCTGATTGTCATCCCATTGATAATTAATTCTTAGGGACTTTTCACACTGTGGAAAAAGAAAGCATGGCATGTCTTATCTTTTTGGCTTCCTCAGAATGCATTGGCCATTGTTTTTAATAACACCGTAAAACAATGAGAAACACTCGCCGATCCTCTAACAGCACTGAAAGCTGCACCGAAGGATTACTACTTCATAGGAGCGATGGGAGGCGCCCCTGTGTAAAAAAGCACATTGACAAGCGTGATATTGGGCTGAGTTTCTCAGCCAGATGCTCTTGCCTAACTGTAGGTAGTCTAAGGCTGATTTTAGACATGGGTATTTTAACACATCTGTACACATTACAGCAGTAGGTCATCAGCATTCGCCTCTGTACAGCTTATTTTCTACCGGTCAAAAATATTAATCTGTTTACCCAATTGAAATACTAACAGATCATGCTGCATTAAAAAAAGGCCATTATGTGAATCGCTACATAAGTTTACATTAGCTCCGTATTGTGGTCCACAAAACACGCTTGTCTGAAAGCAGCCAAAGGCAGCGAAAATCTGACCTACATCACACTCATTTGCCAGCGATTTTAATTCCAATGTATGGTGTTAAAATGCACAATGTAGATGCATTTTTCACAGACATGATTTTTTCATGTGAATTAACCCATTGAAATTGCTTTGCATGTGCAAGCTCTATCTTTCTCACAATGACAGGATGCGCACATGAAAATAGTAAATGAGAATATAGCCTCAGGCTGCATTCCCACGAATGTATATCAGCTTGGTTTTCACGCCGAGCCGATATAAGTCGTCCTCATGTGCAGGAGGGGGGGGGGGGGGTAGATGGAAGAGCCAGGAGCAGGAACTGAGCAGGACACAGAATTCCATTGCGTCCCAGGGGAAAAAATATTCTGTCGGTCTGAAAAGGGCCCGTACAGGGAGAGTGAAGACTCAAAAGACAGGATTACACAAACTTCATGAATGTACAAAAGTTCAAAAATGCTTTTTTATTAGAGAGGTATCAGATGTTCACAGTATATCCTAACATCGCTTTGTGCAGTTCAGCCCTTTATCAAGCAAAGAGCGAAAACATCAGAGTGTGGTGTAGAGTAATAGAAGTACAACTCCAGAGGGGCTGATGGTGAAGTCTACCACCCAATACTGGTGGGGTGTGAAAGGGGACCCAGGGGGTTATGCAGCAACCAATAACCCAACAGAGAAATGCCATCCTGACAAAGACAACCTTATCCCGAACTGGCCCCTCACAACAGTGTCCTATTAATTCGCCCTGGTACTATGTGTGACAGATGCATAGTGAAGTGTCCTTTTTATGCCCACATGGATGAACCTGGAGGCCTTTTGAAATCCTTGATATCAGAAGAACTGCACCTGCAATTATGAGCGCTGCCCGCTACATTGGGGGTTGGAGCATCGCTCCCACTCAGACATCGCCTGGGTAAGCCCTGGTTAAGGCTTAAAGCACAGCCAAGGTGGGACATAAAACTAGGTGGCAGGCCTTGTGTGGGTTACAGTGTCCATCTTGAACAGCGGCACATTTTAGGCTGCATTCACATAGAAGATTAGATCTTCCCAACACCTATGTCAGAGGTTTCACCTTTCGTAACTCTACATCTATATGTGAGGAAATTGCAATATTAAGGAAATGGCAATTCTGTAATGTAATGCTGTTATTGCAGTTGCTCAGCTTATAAATTACAACCAGTTTGTATGTGATACATAGGATATTATACATGTTGTGTACAAATAGGCTACAACAAGCATCATAGTACAAGACAAGGTTTATTTAATAAATTTACAAGATGTATTTTACATTTCACAGTTGTGTGTAAACTTAGAAAAGTGCAGAAGGAGAGTGCAGAAGTTGCCAAAGCAACCATTCATGTAAATGCTTGCCGGGGCTGCCTGCATTGGACAATACCAACCAAAATTTTGTTTCTACATTAGTTTTTATTTAACAGTTTGAGCTGTAATCTTTAGGGTTTAAGAATAGAGATGAGCGAACGTACTCGGATAAGCACTACTCGTCCGAGTAATGTGCTTTATCCGAGTATCTCTCCGCTCGTCCTGAAAGATTCGGGGCGCTCCGCTGCTGACAGGTGAGTCGCAGCGGGGATCGGGGCAGAGCGGGCGGGAGAGAAGGAGAGAAAGATCTCCCCTCCGTTCCTCCCCGCTCTCCCCTGCAGCTCCCCGCTCCGCAGCGCGTCCCGAATCTTTCAGGACGAGCAGAGAGGTACTCGGATAAAGCACATTACTTGGACGAGTAGTGCTTATCCGAGTACGTTCGCTCATCTCTATTTAAGAACATTGATACATTTTCCCGTTTCTGGCTTTATCTATAGTCATGGTAAGCCTGTGCCAATAGGGAAGCCCTGGGGAAAGAGAGCCTGATGAAGGGAATATTGCACATGGAACATTGGATAGTGTGTATGCCTATGTAAAATCATGTTCATTTGATATCAGTGAGATACTTATTCAGGGAAGGATAAGGGGACAGCTGCAGAACATACCAGACACAGTATTAGCTGAAGTGAATGGAGTCTGCACAGGCAACCAGCTCCGGGGAACTTAGGAGGGGTGCAGTGCTAAAACAGAGTGCAGTCTCATCTTCCTCAAGACTGTTGGGGGGCCCAGAGATTAGAATGTGATGGCATATACTATCATTTTGCAGCTTTACAAGATGGGAATCCTCCTTTAATATATAAAGCAATACATTCACTGCAGAGTGAAGACAAAAATAAGAAGAGTGATAATTTGTTACACACAAGTTACATCCCAGGGTCTTGTCCTAACATACAAAAGCCTCCTACACCCCCACATAATTAAAACTAATCACCTCTTCTTGCTGTTTATTAATACTTTATTACGTGTACCAAAAATATATACAAAACATTTACAATAAAATACGTGTTATTACAAATTGAGACAAAGCTGTACAATGTCCATTTCCCTGTTGCTTTAGATGCCATGAGGTTATACAGTGTATGAGAGTAAGATAGACACTGTTACCAGCCTTGTGCTCCCTTTACTGCCTTCATATTGGTCAGTATTATGAGGACTTTTTCAGCAAGTATAAGATTTTACTGAACTTTAATCTTTCAGCGATGTTAATAGCAGTTTCCCCTTCCTGTTATGGAGAGAGAGAAAAAGAAAATTACATACAGATTCATATAATAGAGTTTCCAGCCAAATCATAAATAGGCACTCTGATGAAATGTGTTTTTCATTCATAAATGTACCTAGTCCCCCAGTGTCTACAAATCGGCTAAGTATTCTCTTGTTTAGTTATTCCTTTTTTCTGAACCTATCTGGAGTTCTCATTTTGCCCACCTGAGAATTACTTTCTTTATGTTCCTTTCAAAAGGCAGCATAATTCCTGTGTGATGGACCCCACCACACAAGCTCTTTAGAGGCAGACACAGACACTGCTGATTAGAGGTTCCCATCACATAGTTAAAATGGAGATCACAGCTCGGCCTCCTGACTGTATAGTTATGTAGCTTCTTTAGGTGAATATAGAATACAGAAGGTAATGGCAGAGTCCCCCCTGCAGGCAGAAATGGTACTGGCTCTAGCTGTGCTGATGCATCATGGGTGTGTAAGAGCATAGAGAAAGTGAGCAGGGAGAAATATCAGTAGTAATCTGGTGCCTGATAAGTATCAGACAGAAGGCTACACTAAATGGAAATGACTAAAGGCCCCATTTACACCAGCCGGTGATCGCTAAAAATAAAAAAAATTAAAAACTGCTAATCAGTGCGTGTACATGTGCGCCCATCCTGCGCTTTTCGGGAACTGCTAGCTGATTGAATGCCGATTTTTAGGTTGGACTGAATTTAACAATCTTATGAGAAGTTCTCCACGGGGAGTGCTGATAGCATTGTTTCCCCTTGAAGAACAAAGGGATCTGAGCGCAGATAATAGCCTCTGGCTATTAGTGGTGTTCAGGGAAGGCTTTATTTGCACACTTAATTGGTACTTAAGTAGCTGAGTAGCTACTTAATACTTTATGCAAAATGATCGCTCAAAGCTCTCACTTAAACTGTCATTTGAGTCATCATCTGCTGGTGTAAATTGGCCTTAATATACAAAGGAGACATCCAGAGTGTGCAGGCAGTTAGGTGAGCGAGAGGGAGGGAGGAGGAGGCAAGGATGGAAAATGCATTTTCTCTAGAGTGGCCCTTCACAATGAACACTTACTAGTAAATTCGAATTTAGAGCAAGTCTGCTAATAATGTTACTTCTACTTAAGATATTTACCATATATACTCGAGTATAAGCCTAGTTTTTCAGCACATTTTTTTATGCTGAAAAAGCCCCCCCCTCGGCTTATACTCGAGTGAGGAAAAAAAAAAGAAAAAAAAAATACCTGCAATACTCACCTTCCAGCCTACATCTGTGTCCCCGGCGCGATGGTCTACCCAGCGGTGCGGCAAGCTGATTGAGAATTCTCCCTGCTCAGCTTTGAATTCTCCTGCCGTTAGCCCTGCGTAGGTAAGCACTGTGATTGGATCGAGTGCCAGGCATTCACAGCCATTCAGTGGCTGACATCACTGAATGGCTGTGATTGGTTTATCGAGCGCCGGCTGCGATTGGCTGGCGCTCGAATCAATCACAGCGCTTACATACACAGTGCTGACGGCGGGGGAATTCAAAGCTGAGCAAGGAGATGACAGCGGGGAGAATTCTCAAGCAGCTTGCCGCACCGTCGGGGAGTCCACCACCTTGCTGGCTGTCACTTTTGAATGGATTCTCAGGTTTCTACAGTAAAATCAATAGCATATGATTTAAAAGCTAGAATATCATATGAAGCCGCAAAGTCACCCGTCTGATATTTGTAGGTGTCACAGAAACCAGACAAGGATTCAGGCTTTCCACAATGAAAAAGTAACATTCCACTTCTGAACGTGGATTTCACATTGGGCAAGGCCGCTTTCACGTCTGTGCTGGGATCTCAGAAGGTTCTGTCTCAGATCCAGCACAAAATACAAGAAAAAAGTCTGCATCTAATAAAATGCCGGACAGCCGAGCAGAAACCAAAACAGACCCCATTATAGTCAACAGGGTCTGTTCTGTGCTGTTCCGTTCCATCGGTCAGGAACGGTTCCCTTTCCTGCTCCTATAACAGAGCAAAAAAAAAAAAACAACCACCACCACAGATGTGAAAGCAGCCTTAAAGGGGTTGTCCCGCGCCGAAACGCTTTTTTTTTTTTCCAATAGCCCCCCCCCCGTTCGGCGCGAGACAAACCCGATGCAGGGGTTTAAAAAAAAAAAAACAACAAAAACGGGTAGTACTTACCCGAATCCCCGCGCTCCGGTGACTTCTTACTTACCTTGCGAAGATGGCCTCGGTGGACCGCAGGTCTTCTGTGCGGTCCATTGCCGATTCCAGCCTCCTGATTGGCTGGAATCGGCACACGTGACAGGGCGGAGCTACGAGGAGCAGCTCTCTGGCACGAGCGGCCCCATTCAGAAGGGAGAAGACCGGACTGCGCAAGCGCGTCTAATCGGGCGATTAGATGCTGAAAATTAGACGGCACCATGGAGACGAGGACGCTAGCAACGGAACAGGTAAGTGAATAACTTCTGTATGGCTCATAATTAATGCACAATGTACATTACAAAGTGCATTAATATGGCCATACAGAAGTGTATACCCCAACTTTGTTTCCCGGGACAACCCCTTTAAGTGCATGTGGGTCTGCAGCAGCTGCCAATGCAAAGCCATCGCAGGAATATCAGGCTCAGCCGCAGATTTCTACTGCAGATTATGTGGTGAGTCAGTGTCAGATTTTATCCATGTGAACACAGCCTAGATGTCAATCCAACTTTGGAAGACAGCAGGAAACAGACATATGCATAGTTTGTAGGCCAGATTCATAGCAGGATGTGCATTGTTAACCCCTTTCCAATCCAATTCGTATCCTGGTTTTCCTAGGGGGCTTACTCTTTTTCTGCTGTTCTACAATGGCGCTATATGCTGAATAAAGTCAGTACTGCATGAGGTGACACGTTGGATAGGCTCCGACAGCAGGGAGGCTGGCAATATATAGCAAGAGAACCCCGATGGACGTCATCCAACATCGGAGCTGTACAGACTTAAATCATAATGTCTTCACAGGTCAGACAGTGGATTGGAAATGGTTAATGCACATGGCCCACTGCACAGGGAATACATACTATGCAGCCACTCATGGGGTCCGATAGTATTGAGAACGCTTCTCCCAGTCGCTATGAAGGTAATAGATACTAGTCACTCATATGGGTTGTCAATTATATGTAACTAGCTACTAACGTGATAACACTGTGCATGATCTCTACATAGTTTTCCTTTTGCAAGGACCAGTGTACATGAAATATATGTAGGTTTTTCCTTTTGGATGGGCACTTCCATTTAGACAAAAAATGTTTTTTGTTCTTACCTTATTTTTAATGTGGGGGTCAGCCTTAGCTTCCAGCAGAATTGGTACTATACTCTGACTCTTCATCTTACAAGCATAATGAAGGGCTGTGTTCCCCTCCTAAAACAGAATACAAATAAGGTTTTAGGAAATATTACATCAGCAATACATCTATAGTGCCAGATTGTCACCCACATCAGTCACGGTGACCGTTGAGGTTCACAATAAATATTCTCTATTGCAGACTTTTAGGTTTCTTCCATAGGAAGCCACTTGGCAACACACACACACACACACACACCTTAGTCAGATGGCGACATGGGCACATGGGCAGATGGTGACGTTGAAGATGATTCACTTGTTGGTTTATTGCATGCTTTGTCCTGGGGGCTGGAATGAAACCTTTTATATTTCCTCTTAGGAGTGGATTATGTTGCTTCAGGGACCGCATGTCCAATTATTACATCAACATGCTATTTGATGCACTTTACACACAATGAAACTGAACCATATACAGCTCTCTAATGTGCCCCTTTAGGCGTAAGAGGTCACTAAAACCAGGAAAGTCACAATTCACCAGATGATGCACTTATGAGATGATGTTCTACAATGTTGAGACCCTGCCATGGATCAGTAACGTCCAAACAAAAACCCCACAGGCTCTGAATAGTAATGGACACGCACAACCATTGGTAGACCCAATGTCATATGCAACCTAAGAATTAAATCAACCGTATTCAATTTCCACTGAGCATAGAGCCATTGTTAAGGCCTTAGACAGACGGGCGTTTTTTCGCGCGATTTGCGGATCGCATGACGGATGCGCATCCGCAAATCGCGTGACCGGTGCTCAAAAATCTGCTCCTAGCCGCGTTTCATTAGAAACGGGCCGGAGCTGTCCAGCGCATTGCATTCAATGGAGCGGCAATACAGCCCGCTCCATTGAAAGCAATGCGCTGCGGGCGAGTGTGGGATGAATTGTCGGGAAGGGCTTAAATATATAAGCCCTTCCCTGCAATTCATCCAGAAAAGTGTTAAAATAAAGAATATATATTATATATACTTACCTGCTCCCGGCAGCCGGAGTTCCGCGCGGCCGGCCTGCAGTGGGTGTGACTTCCGTACTCGGGCGAAAAGATTCAGGGGGGGGCGCCCTCTCCCTCCCCACGGCGCCCCCCGAATCTTTTCACCCAAGTATTCAAAAATCGCGGTGCTCGGGCGAAAAAGGGGCGTGGCCGAGTAGGTTCGCTCATCTCTAGTTAAGTTGCATATTTTCACAAGATTGCTTATTGCGTGAAAACACACACACCACACACCACACACCACACACCACACACCACACACCACACACCACACTTTTTACCCCGCTGTTCAGTCATCCAATGTTTGCACTCTTGCCCAATAGAATCATGCCTTATTGTTTTCTCTAAAGTAGCAATGGTGCTGGAACTGTTTGTTTACCCAGGATGGGTTTTGCATTTGGACATGTTAGTTGGAGCATCAGTGTTGTACTCAGCTGCAACTTGCTTGACTGAACCGCTTGCAGTGAATTCTTGGTCCTGGCTTGCCCTGCAGTGAGGACCGTGCCTAGTTGGAAATTCTTCAAATTGCTTGATTTTCCCATTCTAATATAGAATTATGCCTAGCCTGCCCCACCCCCCAAAAAAATAAAGATGGTAGATGTTAAAAAGACCCAAATTAATGTAGTAGTAATGGCAAGATATAATAAACACATTTTAAGGCTTTATTTAGACAAACGTGTATCTGCCGCCATTTTCACGGCCAAAACACGCTACCATCTGATGCATTAGATTCCAATGAATCAGATCAGACGGGCGATTTTCCGCCACGTAAAAGCGCCCGTCTGGAGGAAAGATATAGTTTTAGCACTATCTTCGTGGCCGGAATACGTTAGCCGCTGACTGTTAAACTCCCTCCCCTTTCTCTCCTCCTAAGCTCCCGCCCCTCTCCACCCCTTGCCAGCAGTTTGCAGTGGGAGGGACGGGGCAGGAGCTAGTTGCTAAGCTCCTATCCCCTCCCATTGCTGGCTGCCGACAAGGCGCGGAGAGGGGACAGGAGCTTAGCACACTGGCTTTCACCCACTTTTCTTGACAAGAGTTGGCGAGGAAGAGCAGAGCTGAACTGTCTCCTCCTGCCTGACAGCATTGCGGGCTCGGCATATATGCGCCAGGCCATCTGAACAGGCGCACAACACCAAATTAGGTAGAAGCCAATTTTTCCCTATTAAGAGAGGGGGGGGGGGGGGGGGGGGGAAGAAAATTTGTTCCCAACTCCAATCCGGCAGTCAGAAAACTCCCTGGATCACGTAGCCTTCTGAAGTAATCAGTCACTAAAACACGTAATATTGTATTGCTCAAGAAAGGCATCCAGGCCCCTCTTAAACTTTATCAAATTCGCCATCACCACATCCTCAGGCAGAGAGTTCCATTGTCTTGCTTTTATATTTCAGTTTCCCCCAGCAGGACTGATGAGGTTCACCTTGAAATGCGCACTTTTTGCTGGCTTTTAATTTCACTAAGAGAAGATGGACATTTCATCCAATTGCTTTATGACTTAATGCAGAGTTGCACCAGGGCACCAGCTTTTGTTTCTCACGCATTTAGTCTGCCCACCATTGGTGGACTACCTGGCTGGCAGTACCTCTACCTACTTACTGCAACCCTCATCAAGGCTATTTGAGTCCACCTCCTTCCATTCTTCCACATAGTTATATACGAGTCAGACCGCCCTCTGGACAATTTATGGCAGAAATAAAATATAACTAAAGAGTAAAGGTTACATCTGCAGTGGCCATACAAGGACTTACATAATCTGTGGCATTGACATGGACACCTGCATTCAGTAAAAGGCGTATCAATCTTTCGTTTTGTTTGGTCCTCGATACCTGTACATTCAAGACACAAAGCATAGGCGCATATGAATACAGTAAAGCATCTTCGGGGTCTTGTTCTTGAACATTTTTTCATACAGAGTGCTTCTTCACATACTCAGGAGTGTTGGAGGCTACGTGCCACCAACCACGTATGATCTTCTGAATCACAGAAGCCATTGCAGTCAGTCGTGATCTACTACAACGTGTATGGCAGGAACTTTACAACAGGCTCGATGTGTGTCAAGTGACAAAGGGGCTCATATTGATCATCAAAAAAGGTTTCCCATGTCAGAGGTGCCGTGCCACAAAACATTTTGATTTTCTGTTTCTACTGATATCAAGTTTCTGTATCTGAGAGTCCTTAAAAGTGAGACATGAGTGTTTAAAATTGGGAAGATCATTTGTAATGACCCGAAGAGGTAAACCCAGCCAACTACACTTTACAGGGAAAAAAAGAGGAGACTATCCCTACAGTCTTGGCATACACAAGTAGTCAAATAATTATCTTTATTTATATAGCACTAACATTCTGCAGCACTTTGCAATTACTTAATTGCTTTTTACAGTCTATACCTTAGTGATAGCCCTTAATGGGAAAAACAGTTTTTCTTATCTTTCAGCAGCCGGTAATTTTGCACCTTTCCAGGTCCAAAGTGTATATAAAAAGGGAATGAATCATCAAAAAAAGGACATATAAATTAAGTTTTTATGTTAAATTATGTTTTTTAAAGGTTTGGGTGGCTTGTTTTAGACCTATTTTGCATGGCACCTTGTGGATTAAAAAGAAAATAAAAATTGTAACATCTTGCAGTTGTGACCAAGTTTAATAACTGCTGACCCTTCCTATTCTGTGGAGATCACTCATCTACATGTAGATGTCACCTTTCATTGTAATCCTGCCTGTGCTAAGGAAATGACTGCAGAGAATACAGGACCCAACATTCAAAATAAGTACCTTAAGGCTGCCTGTACACGGGCGTTGTGGTATCCCGCAGCGGATCTCCGCCATGGAGCTGCCGCCCGGGAGCAGGAGCTGGCAGACTGATAGGCTGACCGCAGCAATTCGCAGCATGCATTGCCGGCCGCGGCAATGCTATGGAAAGCTTCAGCAGCGTGGTCACACCCGTGGACAGGGGCCCTTACATGGGGGCAATTATCATGAATAGGTAATTGCTCAGTCTTTGAGCAACTGCCCGTTTACTGTGAATGGAGGCAGGTGGGCACAATCCCTAGCCCGCTCCATTCACAGAACGGCTATTGCTCCTGTGTAAACAGAAAATACCAAAAAACACAGGAGCACAAGACAGTCATTCCGTGTAAACAGACCATAAGTGATGGTCACAGCTCACCTCCTCCCCCTCTCCACTTACACAAGGACTTCTGCACAGGTCACAAAGCATACACACAACACTCTTCCATAGAAGTCAATGAATCCCCTCCAGTCTATTGTCTCTATGGTCCATTAGGCTGCAGTACATAATAGGAAGTGTGTATTAGAGACTTAGTGGCTAGCGGGAAGACTGTAAGAGGTTTTCCTTCTTAATACCACATGGTGACATGGAAAATGCAAGTTAGCAAGAAAAAAACCAAACACAACTTGATTTAAACAATGGCACATTTTCCAATAACTCATTCTCTTTAAAAAGGAGATAGGGAGTTGGAGGCGCAGATGCAGCTTTATGCTCCGTATTCTTTAAAACTGCATGCCGTAGGGATACTGGGCAGAAGTAGGGATACATCGGATGTGTAGGCAGCAGAGAACTGTCCCAAGTTACTGCAAACATTACTCGGGCAATGGATCGCTAGGTTATCCAATGAGCGACTGGGCCCTTTTTTGTATTCATTTACTTTAATTTTACACTACGGGAATTTTTCACCTTTGCAGACCTTAATGTGGTTATCATCGGAACATCCTTCATTTCACTTGAAGACATTCTTAAAATCCCTTTAAGATACATTTAAGAAGTTTCCTTCTCCACCTTGACAAGGGGTGTAATATGATATACAAAGTAAAACATTTCCTTGGGTTATGGAACTACATGGATTTATCACTGTCCGGAACTCACCATGATAACATATCCAATAAGCAGAACAGGCATCAAGATTACAATCAGCAAGTAGTCCAGGAACGTGAACCTTTTTCTTACCGCGTAGTGCAAACACGTCCTTTCTTTCTGTAATCACAGAGTAGAACATTTTCAGTTCAAATAATGAATGTCACTGGGTCACTTTCATTTACTATTTAATGTCCTTTTTGTTATGTTTGACTTGTGGATAAACCTGCAGTTACAAGTAAAGCACATTGTAGCAAACAGACGCTGCTGTTTATAAAAAAAAAAAAAAAAAAAAAAAAAAAACTGACTGAGCCGGACCTCCTTAGGGCAACTTTACATTCTATGAGTCAAGTAAATACGATCATCACCTCAGCGCATAAATGTGCACCTGTGACTTGGAAAGCCACCTTTTCTGATTGTTTGGCTTCTATGTTCTGCAGACTGGAGGACTGAAATCTTTGCAAATTTAGTCAGAGAAAATGGACGGCTCCTCCCCTAGTCTGCTTCCCTGTTGAGAAGGTGCATTCACTGCCTTTCCACTGAGCTACTACAGAGGGCTGTATGACCATGCAGGAGATCAGAGAAAGCTACTATTACAGAGGTCTGTATGACGGTCAGGGAATGGTGGGGGAGATCAGGAGGACCGAGCAAAGAAAGATACTGTAACAGAGTAGCAATTCACTCTACTTTTATAAATGAGTGGGAATGGACCAGCAGCTAGGAAGGATGGAGAGATAGCTGTGTAGTATTGAGTGGGAATAGCTATGCTACACAGCCTCTGAATGAGAAGAGGGGAAGGGGAGCAGAGCATGTGCAAGTTTATGAGAGAGACCTGCTGATTAGTGCTGGGAACCCCCATACCCACAGCTAGAAACTTGAATGTAGGAGATCCGGCAAACCAAGTATAAGGCTTTCTAAGTATATGAGAAGGGAAACTCAATGCAAAAAAAGCAGGTAAGTGCATCATTTTTTTTCTCTGCAGGTTCTTCGTAAGACATGTATGTATTGATTTTTCATGCACAAAAGGTTTCCATAGTCTTTCAGGAGTGACCTGTGGGATAGTGTAATTACGGTTTTTAACTTGCAAAGTAAATACTGCATCTCATTAGAGCTTAAACACATGGGTGTATGGTCATTGTGATTTTTTTTTTTTTAAGGCACATGAAAACAAAAGACACAGGATGTCCTATTTTGGCACATATATGCTAATACAGGCTATGGGTATTGAAAATATGCATATACATGCATTTTTGCTGTGTACTGCTTATTTTATGTGCGTGAATAATCTGCATGCACATACGCTCTTGTGAGTGAACCCTTAAGTAGACCAGTACCGTCCTTTCTACAAATGTCAAAGGAAAATAAACTCCACAACAAAATTTAACCCTTTCTTTACTTACATCATTTGTGAGGTTGACATCAGCTTTCATATGTAGCAAATAATTGACTACGTTAATATTGCTTTTCCGGCAGGCACATATGAGTGGTGTGTCTCCACCAAAGCTATCCTTCACATTAACAACATTAGGATCCTCTTGTACGAGCCGCTGGATGTCATCTAGGTCGTTTTCATAGGCAGCTTGGCAGATGGGCTATAAAAAAAAAATTAAAAATTACTACTACAATAATAAACTATGAAAGATCTGGGTTATTCCATGTTAGCAAATAATCAGCATGTAACTGATTTACATAAACATTCTATAATTTTAGTTATATGGTTTATTTTATAGAAGATAAATTTTTTTGGTTCTCTTTAAAGAGGTACTACAGTTCCTGGAAAAGCGCAAGTCTGCACAGAAAACCCACAGTTTTGGTACATGTGTACTTACTCGTAGTTCTTAAAGGGTTGAAAATTATCGAAAAATCAGCCATAAACTGTTATGTTGTGCTGCATACAACTATGGATGTGCTTACTGAACCATTGAAAGCCTCCGGCTGCCCAAGTACAGTTTATGTACACTTTGGAGATCCCTGGTCTCCATGTCCATAGGATGTTGCATGGCAGTGGTCACGTAATTTATCCATCCGACAGCTTCCACTGTCGTTGCATCAGCTTCTGTGCTGAACACGTCCAGCGCATCTGTAGATACAGGCAGCAGAACCTGTTTGCATACATGTGTAGGACATGCTCAGTCACCATCAATGCCTGCACAGGAGTGGATGCAGTCAGTTAAAGGGGATGTCCTGTTGGCTATCCTTAGGAAAGGCCATCAATAGTACATTGGCATGGGTCCATTGCCAAAGACCCCTGCTGATCAGCTGTTTACCTGGCTGATGCACTCATACACAGTCGTGCCCACTAACCCCAAAATGTTGATCCAGCAGAAGGCAAAAGAAAAAAAAACAAAAAAAAAAAAACAAACACCACATGAAAGATAGCTGTTCATTTTTTACATTTTTTTATTTCAGGGTCAAAAAAAAAAAGATCAGATTGACCCTCTGGATCAACAAGGGTGAGGTCTGCTGCGGATCTGTGACGAAAACTGTCAAAATTCTCACCTATGGTATGGATTAGGACAGGTTTCCAATTGCGGTTGTGATACGGAGTGTACATTGCGGACATTCAGCTACATAACCTAAAAGTGGTGCAGCCGGTTCTTAGGTTAAAGGGGACTTTTTTTTACATTGGTTTTGAATAATGCTGAGCTAGATCATCAATAAGTACTTGTAGGACATCCTACAATCTCAGCTTTATTCTCCAGTCCGGATTTCTTACATTCTTAACTAAAGAGGTTTTCCTCTTGTGCTACAGGGTGTTGACAGACCTTTTATGGGTTTCCTTAGGATAGCTCTGTATTGATAAGATGTGGTTAGACCTGGAATGTAGGTGTGCATTAGTCTATCTAATTAAGAAGTCATCAGTCTTTGGGTGACTAACACGTTCTGCAAGAGTCGCCCAGTAGAAACCATGCACGCCTTCATCCACAGTGACAAATATTTCCTGTCACATAGAATACTGTTTATAATACTATTGTATTCTTTATACTGTAGACGTATTACATGGCGGCACAATTATACTGTCTTTATAAGGCTTTATAACGAGCAGATAGCAATTGCGGATTTCATGAGTGATTGATCCGTGGATCAGTCAAAGGCATTGGATTACACAGCTCCGCGCATATTTTCTGCTCACTGAAAACAGAACGCAGCATGTTCTATTTTACTATGGAATCTACAACATAGAACCCATTGTGCTCTATGGTCGCGAATATACCCGGAGCCCATACACAATTGCATTGCATATGGTCTGCATATACTGTGTCATCACTAAGAGATGATGTGGGAAATAAACTGACTGATGTCGTGCTGACAGCAATGGAAGTCTGTGGGCGAGCCATGTATTTAAAAAAAAAAAAAAAAAGCCTTAAGTCCCCCTACACACAGGCAAGTGCAAGAGGGTTGTGGGGTGAAATCACTTATGCATATGACCCCATGGTGTGTGCATTCGTGGGGGGTGGAATTGCCTCATATCCTATATTTTCTCGTTCCCAGAACACATGGTCCATCATTTTCAACTAGGACAGGAAACCACATCGCAAGGCGATGCAACGCACAAATCTCACGTGATTTTCCTGGCCATGTGGAAGTGGCCTTAGGATTTGTTAACATCACATTTAAGGCAGCCATTTGATTTTTTTTTTGTGGTAGCAAGACTGTATATTTGGCATCCATTGGTCCCATTTGGGTTTATGAACAAATTTGGCCTATGACAAATGTACCAAATGAAGGTAGAGTGTATATGGCCTTAGCGATAAGCTGTGTATTTCTAGAACATCCCTCAGTTTAACTGCAAGAAATCACACCAACCGGAAGCGTACCAGATCTTTTATTACATTCATGAGTCATCAGTGACTCACATTTTAAGTGCCATATTACATAAACACCCTGTTGCACCTTAAGATGTGACTAAGCAACAACTGATGTTTCTGAAATGTCAAATTAAAGCTACACAGTGCGGATAATGTTGGCTTGCACTTGGTTTCGTCATAATAGACATTTCTAGTTCCACCTTGTGTGGATGAAAAATATTTGCGGGCTCATAAAATTTAAGAAGCAAAATTGTAAGAGGACAGCTATGCGGTACAAATAACAAGTGTGAATCTTGGTGTCTGCGGGAGTAAAGTATGTCTGGGATTTAATTTACAACCCCAGTTTAAAAAGAAAAAAAAATTATATTATATATAGTTGGGACACTGTACAATGTAAATAAACATAAAATATAGCAATATTTGGAAATCTCTTATAACCATATTTTAATTCACAATAGAACATAAAAACATATCAGAAGGGGGAAGGTGAGAAATTTTTCCATTTCATTAAAAAAAAAAATTAAAAAAAAAATCACTCATTTAGAAATTGATGGCAGCGATGCATCTCACAAAGGTTTGAGTCGGGGTTTTCACGCCCGGCCGATAGACGCTGTCCCTCTCTGTAAGGGGAGGAGGCAGGCCTGGGTGGGAGCTAGTGCACCAAGCTACCGCCCTCCCTCTCCGCCCCTCACCACTGTTTGCAGTGGGAGGGGGCGGAACTTAGCTACGCCCCAGTTCCTCCAATTGCAAACAGTGGTGAGTGGCAGAGAGAGGGTGGGAGCTCAGTGCACTAACTCCTGGACAGGCCCGCCTCCTCCCCTTGCAGAGAGGGACAGCATATATCGGCCGGGCGCAAAATCCCGACCGATATACGCCTGTCTGAATAAGACCTCAGGGATAACAAAAAGGCTGGAAAACTAAGTGGTACTAATGAAAGACGGCTCGACGGTCAATCATCTAAGTCATATTATTGTGTATAAAAACAGCATGTTATAGAGGTAGAGTCTCTTAGAAGCAACGATGGTCAGAGGTTTACCAATCCGGGAAAAACTGCATCTAAAAATTGTGGAACAAATTCAGAAAAAATTGCAGAGACTGAATCTTTTGATGACGTTATATACTGTAGATGGCAAAATATTCAGAGAATCTGGAGAAATTCACGTGTACAAGGCAGACAAATCAATATCGGATGCTGGAGATCTACAGGTCCTCAAGTGTCACTGCATTAAAACCAGGCATGATTCTCTAATGCAAATAACTGCACGGGCTCCGGAATACTTCCATAAAGAATTTTCTGCGAGCAGTTTGCCGTGAAATCCACAAATGCAAGTTAAAGCTGGATCATGCCTTATATCAGCACAATCCAGAAATGCCAACATCTTCTTTGGGCAAAGTTCATTTACAATGAATTGAGGCAAAATGGAAAACTGTTCTGTGGTCAGATGAATAAAAAATTTGAAGAGTACGGAAACTGCATCCTGCAGACTCAAGTGGAGAGAGACCATCCAGCTTGTCATCAGCATACAGTTCCAAAGCCTGCATCTCTGATGGTATGGGGGTGCATTAGTGCCTATGGCATGGGCGACTTTCACGTCCTGAAAGGCACTATCAATGATAGAGGTTTTGGAATATATGCTCCCATCCAGACAATGTCTCTTTCAGGGAAGGTCTTGCAAATTTCAACAAGACAATGGTAAACCACATAATGCAGTCATCACAACACCATGGCTTCACAGAAGAGTCCGGGTGCTGAACTGGCCACCAGCAGTCCAGACCGTCCACCAATAGAAAACATTTGGCACATTATGAAATGCAAAATCCTACATAGACGACTGCGGACTGCTGAACAGCTAGAATACTACATCGGGTAAGAATGAGATAACATTCCTCTCCCAAAACTCTAGCAATTTGTCTCCTCACTTCCCAGATGTTTACAGACTGTTGTAAAAAGAAGAGAGGATGCTACATAATGGTAGACATGGACCGGGCCCAATTTTGAGATGTGTTTCTGCCATCAATTTCTTAATGAGTTATTTTTCCATTTCGTTTGAAATTATTTGGAAATCTCATAAACCAATTTTCCTTTATTTTTTTATTCTCCCCCCCCCCCCCCTCCCGCTCTTACATTCTTCACAGCGTTCAACTTTTTTTGGAATTGGGGTTGTATTTGCTTATCCACATGGGAGCTGTCCATAAACAGGGGGTCCCTAAGCTTTTCTGCCACTTGAAGCAAAGTGTGAAATGGCACCGCCTTGCAAAAAAAAAAAAAAAAATAGTAACCCTCCAGCCAGGCACATCAAGCATTTAACTCACTCAGTATGTAGTTTTGACTGTGACCTCTGATATGTGTAGGAACAGATGTCAGGGGAAAGGTCAGAGGTCATAGTCTGATTACAGCAGCAGCGGCTGCTGGACCCGAGCCACAGAAAGAGTTAAATGCTTGATGATGTCAAGTTGCTGCTTGGCCAGCTGGCGGTTGCAAGTTATTTTTTTACTGGCCATTAGTGTGACCAGTAAGAGATACCAGCACAGGCCTTCAGCTTCGTTACCTGCCAAGCCGAGCTCGTGACTTACAGGCTGGGTGGCAACCCTAGCACCGCCCCCGAGGTCCTGCAGACTGTCACCAGAGACAACATACTCAGGTTCCTTTTTGGTAAGGGCAACCTTGTGCATAAGTTAACTTCTAGGTATCCACCATTTCCAAAATGCCAAGTTGATGGATGGATGCAAACACATCCTTTGTCTGCAGTGTATGCTCTGAGATCTAACCTTTGTTATTTTCAGTGAAGATGGAGCAATTTCAGTGCCAATTTATAATAAGTTATATACTGTTCTACACTACCAATAAAATGTTCTCTATAGGAATATAAACATTCTTCAACAAAAGCTACTATACAGGTGTTCTCATATGATTATGCATTAGCTAATGTACTTACATATTGTGTAGCTTCAAGCTCCTAGCACCGATGTGAAGACCTTACCAATCCCTCAACATCCCATTCAATAACTTGCTATAGAGATGAAGAACCATTACATTCTGTAGCAGGAGCCAAGTGAGATTACATGCACTAGATATGCCATGGCATGCATACATAGATTCTGTAGTTTACAGGCTCTTCAAGACACGGCTATTTGATACATCCTCAGATATTGAATAAGCATATTCTATACAAAACATTTCACTGCTATGTATATGTACTACATTTAGGCCATATTCTTGATTGGAACCAGATTGTGACACTTGTTGCAGAATTTTCATGCCCCAGGGGGCATTTGGTCCAAGAGTTCCATAGAGGGGCTGCATTGGGCCACACAGTGTAGGTCACACAAAAGACTGACAGATCAGCCATCAAAAGCTGCAATTAACTTAAACTACTACAAATCATTAGAAATGGACAGTCATGTGACTTCACTAACTTCTGTGGTCAGAATAAAGAGGTCTTTTGAATTGAACTAAAAAAAAAAAAAAAGCTGAGTCACAACAACTCATCTGTATTGAGCTTCAGCCCAAATATGAAATCACTCATACAAACACATAACTCAAACGTACCTCAGAGTACAAGATTCCCATGTCCTCTGTAGATCCTGATCGTTCTTGATATGTAGCTGTTAAAGTCCCCACTCTTCACAGGCAACTGCTTTATGTAATAAAAGAAGAAAAGTATAAAAATGAAGTAGCACCTCACATAGTACGTCGATACTTAGGTGGAAGTGTGCAACACCCTCACTGGAAGGAATGCTAAAAACACCCAGCCCATAAGTGTCATATTACTCAATATCATGACAGTACTGGAACAGGTTACAACATTAATTATCTTTCCCATTCAGTGTGCACAGACTGAAAACAAAGAAGACTTTTTTTTTGGCAACATCAACATTTTGGCAATTGGTTTACCAAAATGTGTAAAATCGACTTGTTAGCTAGTCAACCCTGTAATATGGTGGAGGCAAAATCAGCTGGTGAAAAAAAAACAACTATTCAACACTAGGCCATTAAAGACTATTTCCCATTAAAATAACCATATATTAGCAAAGTTTGGCAATAATGTTTTGTTTGCCTTTTCTCCAATTTGTCACAATTGACATTATACAAAAGATAGGAAAGAGAAAAACGGCCATATTGGTTGTCATCTTTGAAGGAGCTCAGTTAATTTTCAGTTTCTGAAAAGCTAATTTGAAAGTGACACCTAGTGTACTATAGCTGAACATCATAAGAGTAAAAACACTGCAACACTGACAATCTTCAAAGTCTCTTTATTAAAGGTCAACAGAAATCACAACGAAAGGCAGCATCTTGGGCAAGGCTGTGATGAAGTGCGAGGAACACGAAACAGCTACTGCCTGTCTTTGGTCACTATCCTCAGCCCACAGCCTTTAAATGGGATTTCTTTTATGGACATTTAATAAACAGACCTTGAAGATTTGGCAAGTGCTGTAATTTTTAACCATATAAATTTGTACTGTACATGTTAACTAGGTGCAAAGTAAGTTGAAGAGTTTGTAAATGTTCTTGGGTAAGGCGCTGGACGGAGGGGGGGGGGGGGGGGGTACGTTTTCTTGCAGTTTCACAGATACAGTCCTAAGGATGGTTCCCTCTCAGAGAAAGATACCGCCATTGATAAGCTTGTAGTATGTGCAAAGAGCAGCTAAACTGTGGAAAGAAGAGAGTCTCTCCTGGTTTGTGCTGCAGGTCTGTAGCAATTGTCCTACTGGCAGTAGTGCTCTGATGAACAGGGAAGGCTGCCTGTCCATGGGCGTTTTTGCATTGCGTTCCCCGCGGCAATAATCCGGCTGCGGAGAAACGCAATGCACACTTTCAATAGCGTTGCTATGAAAAGCGCAGCCCCACTGTCCACGAGCGGAGAATCATAGCGATTCTCTGCGTTCAGCCCATCTGTCAGATAGGCTGACCATGGAGATCCGTCTGCAGGCTTCTGCTCCCGGGCAGTGGAGATCCGCCGCGGTATACCACAACGCGCGTGGACAGGCAGCCTAAAGGAGTGCTGAATAGTGAAGTTAGTGCCAAGTGGTTCCTTCATTCCCTCCTCTCAGACAACACTGAATTCTCACCAGGGGGCCTGGAAGAGAGTCATCTCTGGCCATCCAGGCATAGAGTTACAAGTATCCCAAACTAACAGACCTAAAGACTGTCTAGTGAGATAATTTGTTGCTGGTCAACCGGGCTAGGACTCTGATGAAGAACTGTTTATATGGACTCTTGAACTTCATTAACAGACTGAGATAGCCCCATCTATAAGTCAATAAAGTATTTGTTCAGCAATGGCGACTTCTGTGCCCTATGTACAAAGGGCTGCCAAGAAAGCCATGACCCCACTGCTTACAGTCCCTTACACTCAGTCATTTGAGCCAGCAGTGCAAGTCATTTGTTTACCTCTATATATTTATATAGGTACACAAAAAAACAAAAAACAAAACCTTGGTACAGGTTTCAAAATCTGCAGGCTCCGATTTCTTGAAGGCTCCATACACATGTATTGTACTGTACAAGTCTCTCATTTCGCAAGTTGAGGATTAGTAACTGGATCCACATGGTATAAAATCACCCATAGAATCTTATGGGCAGAGTCAGGGCATGCCATTACGGAAGAAGTACCACAGAACGCCCATGTGTCAATAGTGGGAAATGTAGGGACTCCATGTGCCATTGTATAGGGTTAGTGGATGTGCCATTTACCTTCATGGGCCTAAATGCCATATCACCCATTAATGCCCATTTTGGATTGGATTCTGAGGTATTAACATTCATGCTGCACTACTATTTGCCTGGTATTGTAAAACTCTTCCACGCCTCTTTGGTCTTCTATATTACATCTGCCTTTAATGGCCAAAAAAGTTTCCCTTTGATCATGAAGTTTGAGATCCATTGCCAACATTCAGTACTAAGAGCTTCAGAGCTTGAAGTATGTGTGGGCCTGACCTCAGTAGGCAACTAAGGTGATTCAAATTTACCAAGACTGGTTTTTCTGGTCCAACAGAGTTTCCTACAATAACATTTATATGATTGCACTGTATGGGGTAGAGTCTAAAAAGGGAAAGCTCCACGCCTTCATCTTCTGCTGATCACATCATCTAGAAGAGTTGCTCAATACGCATTAAACATTTAAGGCTACCATCCTGTCACAATGATCGGATAATTACTCTGATCCAAGATCTCAAAACCATCACAGATTTCCAGATAGGCCATCAGTAGGTGATCAACAGGGATCTATAGCCGATCTTCCGGCTTGCTGTCAGTACAGTGAGGCCAGGCGTCATCAGTTGGAAGGGAAGATGCCAGCTTCACTCCCATTGAAATTAATGGCAGGGCCTTGCTTCTATTACACTTCCTCTTCCTCATTAGTGGACTAGATGTCTTGACCATAAGTACCCTTAGTCCCGGAAAACCCCATGTAAGCGAGATGTCAGTGTTTTGTGTCTCGGTGGTTAATATTTTCTGCCACCAGATGGTGTCAGCGTAAAAGAGCAAAGACAGTGATACATTATGCCATTTTGTATACTGCTGGCTAAACCCGATGGTATGAGTTAGCGGCAATACGTAGATACCAATGAATGTAGCTATGGATGCATGTCTGTGTGAGTAGACTCAAACTAACACTAGCTGCATAATATGAATCAAATACGATGAGACATTGTGTGAAAGCGGACTACAAAGGATATTGCATGTTCTATGACCGTTCCAGCAGTGTAAGGGTGCATTCGCATGTCACCAATCAATAATGTTAAAATTGTATTGCAAGTTTGTGTGAGGTGATTAAAATGAGGCTCCATAGGGTAGCATGGGAGATAAAAAACAAACAAGTGTCAAATACACCTCCTATCACTTCAGTAAAGAAGCGATCAATGGGAAACCTTGCATAGCACGCCGTGCGATTGGTTTTCCTGTCCCATTGAAATCAATGGGCGATGCGTTCGAGGAATGCAATAAGATAAGGGATGCAGCGATTTTTATTGCCCAGCACTGCTGAGAGGGAAAACATCGCTCACGTATGGGACCCCATTCAAAAGAATAGGGTTCATATTCGCACGTGTGAAATCAGCCTCAAAAGATTGCTAATGCGCAAATACACTCCGTTACGGCAAGAGTATTTGCTCATATATTAGTCTGTGAAGTCCTTACACTGCTATATCCTTTGTAGTCCGCTTTGACATGAATGTGTTTTTCATCGTATTCCGTCCATATTATGCAGCTAGTGTTCGTTTAGGAGTTCACCCCATCCACTCTGCAGATACAGAGAGCCCTGGCCCTCTATGGGGTGTGTTTAAAATACAGATGCATCCGTAGTTACAGTTACTGGTATTCATATTCTAATTGGACTAAAACACACCCAATTAAGATACCAAAGAACCAAATCCTACTTCATCACACATCTGTACTGCAGATCTGCATTGTGGACTTTTAAGAACATGGTAGCGTGGAACAGACCTTGTAGTCATTAAAGGGCTCATTCACATCTGCGTTAGGGCGTACTGTCTGTGTGTTCGTTTTTTAGAGAATAAAAACATAATTAAAGTGCATATAAACGGTTCGGGTCTTTTCAACAGGTTCTAGAGGGGGGGGGGGGGGGGGGGGGAGCTTTTAGTTTCGGGTCCATCAAGTTTCAGTTTTTATAACAGAATAGAAGCAAACTGAAGGCAGGGTGTAATGGGGTGGTAAGAAAAAAAGAAACCCGAGAAGATGTGAGACAAACACACACACACACACTTTATAATTTTTTTTTTTTTTTTTTTTTAAGGACGGCTTCACACGGACGTATTTGCATGCATAGTACCCATTGATTTCGATGGGTTTGTATTTTGCACACGCATTGTGGCCACGCAAAAAAACCCCACCCTATTCTTACTGGGGATTTGCGCAGCAAAGGTCCCTATAGAATCCAATAGGGAGAGCACAAATATGCACACCTGGAACTCAGACAAATTAGCCATTTAAACTGGTGCATCTTTGCGTTTTGTGTGGGGGAGGAAACAAAAAACGTGTCCTGCAAGAAGAAGTAACGTAAAATACATACACCAATACACGTGCAAAAGAAGGCTTGTTCATGTCTATTTATGCTGTGGATTTTTGCCATGGAGATCAACGGAGAGCATAAACACCACACCAAAAATCCACTTTTGTTGCAGATTTTGAAGAGTTTCCACTGCAGAAATGCACTAAATTCTGCGTTTATTGGAGGTTTAAAAGTAAAGTTTGCCAGTGTGAACAGTGCAGGAGCTATTGCTACCGCATCACACAAATGGAACACATCCCACAGCGGAAAATCCATACACACACACACACAAAAAAAAAAAAAAAAGTAAAAAAAAACAAAAACCATGCAGGGATATATACAAAAGCTACAACAAAGAACACTGCGAATTCCACAAAGCTCCTTAACTCCAACCATCTGCAAAAACACAACAGAAGTTCCTCCAGAGCAGTTTTTCCACAGCTCAGACATCCTGTGTGAAGATAGCCCAAGGCCCTGGCCAAGCAGTACAGATATATTGCCACTTTTTGAGGCCTCCGTTTTTTTTAATTTCCCTAAACAGCCCACCGCACTCCAGTATTACGTTAGCACATCAAACAAGGGCAGAATATGTAACATCAGCCCATATAGGTTTAGAAGCACAAGGAAAATACTAACCTTCAGCGGTTATGTAAGGAGCTTATAGTCAACGTGTACATTAGTCAAAAGTGTCTACTGTCTCAGGACTGTCACCAAACCACTATGTCATCACTTAAGCAGCGGGTACAGGCCTGGACGTGGACCAGGCGCTGCCTTTTTATGGAGACCAGAAGTGGAGCACAAGCAGGATTGGCCCTGGCCTACACTACCACTTTTTGTAGTGCTGCTGAGTTGCTGTCGTGTGAGCTGTAACTGTCATGCAATAGTTAAAATCAATCAGCAGTACAACAAAAAGTGGCGTTGGTAGCCCAGGCCTTACTTTTTACTGGCGCCATTTTATCATACAGACTACCATGTGTGAACTATATGTCTCCGAGCTCGCTGAAGAAGAGGCATTTTTAGCCTTGAAATACTATTATATGTTGAATCCTCCTTGCACTCCAGTTCCATAAGAAGGCCGAGTCTGGTCCATGTCTTCTTGCTTGTATGCATTGCACCTGTTCAAATCAATGAGCAGTCTTGTTATATATAGTTGCATTCTGCCCTCCAGCAGGGTGATCTTTCTACTGAAGGAGGGGGCAAATTGGGACCTTAAGGCTTGCTGCGCGTGGGCATAATTGCGTTGGAGAATCCGGAGCGGGCATCCACCTCAGGGTGCCGGAACAAATACCACCCGTAGCATGCTACGGAAAAGTGCTTTTTCCTACATGCAAGTGGAAATCAATCGTGATTTTCTGCTTGCGGAGGAAAAAGTGCAGGATGCTCTATTTTAGTTTGGTCTCCGCACGGACGGCTTCCAGCCCATCTGCAAATAATATTGTGGACAGGTAGTGGATTTTGCGCCATCACCTAGCGACAGTGTGGGAAAATCTGCACTGCACATGTCTGACTGGTTAGACCATCCACAGTACAAATAAGAAGACGGGTACGCAGGTTAGGGGCCGGACACCGGGTCGGATTCCGCTGTGGGATCCTGCATCCAGAATCCGACCTGGTCCTGTGCAGCCGGCTTATGTTTTTTTAAGTTGTTTTTTTTTGTTTGTTTTTTGTTTTTTTTTAATTGCAGGCAATTGTGAAGAACAAAAAAAGAACCTACACTCACCAGCTCTAGACCCCCTCCGTCCCAGAAGACTCTACTTAGGCTATGCTCACACTAGTGATTTTTTTTTTTTTGTTGACTGATCCGGTTTTGTTAAAAAGGACAAGCTTCTGTAGTACTTTCCACTTACATCTGATTTTCAGGTGGGGGTGATTCTTTGATGAATATAGCTCAATGGTTAGCGTTTTTGCCTTGCAATGCTGGGGGGCAAATCTCATCAAGGGGTACATGAACTTTGAAGAACTTTATATAGCAATCACTGTTGGTCAGATTTGCACCAATAACTCCAGCACGGCAAGGCAGCAGTTCTAGCAACCGAGCCACCAGGCTTTTATTGGCAGAGAAATAGAAGTGCAGGAAGAATAAACACAAAGAGAACATAAAAAAAGCCAATAAAGATGTCACCCTTGGTCAGATTTGAAACTACAGCTCCAATGCTGCCACCCCTCGGTGGCTCAATCATTAGCACTGCAGCCTTGCGGTGCTGGAGTTCTAGGTTCCAATTTGACTATGGCTACATTCACACGGGCATCAGGTATTTTTTATGCAAAAATGCCTCGCATCACTTGTGTGAAATTCCGTTTCATGTGCGATAGAGGATCGGAGGTGTTTCCCATTGATTTCCGTGGGAAACCTCACATCACATGGCATGCCAGTGCCATGCAATGTATTTTAGGTCCCATTGAAATCAATGGCCGATGTGTTCTAAAGGACGTGAAAAAATAGGACCTGCAGCGATTGCTTTCCCTCGCAGCATCGCTGTAAGTGAAAATATCACTTTTGTGAATGACTCCATTCAAAAGAATGCAGTTCATATTCGTGCGAATTTTGTGCGTCTCGCAATGCGCAGGCTCGTGCGAGATTCACGCACGTGTGCATGTAGCCTCAGAGTGATGTCTGTGTTGGCTTCTTACATTCGCTGTGTGTTTATTCTTCTGTATTTTCTATTTCTCTGCCAATGAAAGAACATGCATGGTAGCTTGTCACGGAAATGCAATTTTCTGCATTGGAATTCCGTGCAAATTTTGACGTTTGGATTTCCAGCATAAGGGTGCCTACCCACTAGCGGTTTTTTTTAATGCTGAGATATCCTTGCGTTTTTTTAACGCAAATGTCAATGGGACTTTCTAATGTTAAAAACGCATCATAAGTTTGTGCTTTGCGATTTTTGTGCGATGTATTTTTAACATTAGAAAGTTCCATTGACATTCGCGTAAAAAAAAACACAGCAATATCACAGCGTTAAAAAAACGCAATGGGTAGGAGCCACGTGAACATATTCTTACTGTTTCAAAAAACACGTGTAAACTCGTGCAATCTGGTGTTTTTGCATTAACATTTTTTAAGCATTTTTGGTGGTTTTTAATATTTAGGCCCATTCAGATTGTGGTATGCGGTCAGTATTCCATCAGTATTTGGAAACTAAAGCCAGGAATGGAACCTATACAGAAAGTATGTTGGAAATATTTGCATCTCTTCGGACCAGTTTTCCCATTTAGCTGTTTTTTATAGGAGAAGCTAAATGGAAAGAAAGTGGAAACGAAAAACAGAAGCAAACTTACTTTATGCTTTCATTCCTGGATTTGGCTTCTAAGTACTGGTGCAAAATGCTGACCAAATACGGCCATCTGAATGGGGCCTATTTTGCACAAATATTAGTACAGGCATTTTTGAAATTCTATTAAAAAGTCTATAGATTAAAAAAAAACACCTGAAAAAAATGCAAAAAACTAAATTTCTGTATAGACATTGTCTATGACATTCTACATGGTTATCAGTGACATATTTCTTAGGCTACGAATGACACTTTTCAAGGAGACGACGCAGGGGTGTAACTTGGGTGCAATTTGTAGGTCACAGCTGTCACACATTTAGCAATGTCTTGGTTGTCTTTTCACGTTGTGCTGGGTGCGCCATTTGTAAAGCTGAGAAGCTCGGGCACAACTCAGCATTGTGCTGTCGGATTTACATGGAAGAGCACACAGATATGCAATAGACATGCATTAGCACTTCTTGTCTGTGATACGGACAGGAATAAAACATGCAATGTCAATCGGCATAGCAGCATGGGCTATAATGGGACCATGTGCTGCCTATAAATTTTACACAGAGAGCACACGGCTTGAAATATGCTAGGGCCGGAAGCCTTAGGCCGCCTGCAGACGGGCGGGTCGGATCCGGCTGCGAGGATTCTCGCCGCGGGACCCGAGCGCCTGCAGAGAGCAGCGCGTACTCTCCCATGGTTCCAGCTGTTTGATGTGCCGGCTTGCCGGGCAGCCGGCGCATGCGCAGACCGGAGCCGTCGGCTGGGCAGTGACGTTTCTGTGCGGGGCTCTGCGAGCCCCGCAGAGACATAGAGCATGCTGCGGTTTGTTTGCCGTGCGGACAAACCGCGCATGTCTGCCTAGGATTGCGTTTGCTAACGCAATCTTATGGCAGCTTTCAAAGGTGGAAATTCTGCGGGAAATCCCGCTGCGGAATTTCTGCTTGTCTGCAGGCGGCCTTACAGGTGTGATGTGACGTAGCACTTCCACTTGTTTTCATCAGAGGCATTTATCATCAGCAGGATAACATACACTCTTTGCAAAGAAAAAAAAATCCAGCCTCTAGAAGGAGTTTTGGTTTTTGCTGCAAAACCCAGCATGCAGTTACATCTCAGACAGATATGTAAATGATTAGCGTTGTAGTGTGATTAGATGAACGGTCTTGTCACCTGAGGCCCTAAAAGTGGTTCCCTTGATTATAAAAAGGCTTTCAGAGGCTACTTGTGTGTAGTGACCTCTTTTTCTGCTTGTGTAAAATGCCCATTACATGTACTACCTTTTTACACCCACTGACCATCGCCTTGGTTAGCAGTGATGTCATGAATGACGAAACTGGACGCTACCGACTGGAACCGGGTTTTCTTCAACGACAAATCCAGGTCTAGTTTGGGCACGGACAATGGCAATGTTCATGTCTAGAGACCTAGGGGTGAGCACCTCAATCCTGCCTTTGCTGTTGAGTGGCACACTGCCCCCACTGCTGGTGTGATGGTCTGGGGTCCATCGCATACAACAGTCGGTCACACCTAGTAGTGGTACGAGGGACAATGACAGCTCAGCGATATGTTCAGGACATCCTGCAGCCACATTTTCCAGCTGGATAATGTCACACACACAAGGGTGTCACAGGAATGCCTCCACAACATTGTCACACTTCTGTGACCTGCCTGGACGCCAGCGTTATCACCAGTACAACATGTATGGAACCATCTGGAAAGCCAACTTTGACAGCCTATGATTTTGCACGATCTAGAGGCTGTTACAGCAAATGTGGACCAATATATCACAGGATACCATACAGAACCTGTATGCCTCCATGCCCCCCGTATCACATCTTGCATCCAAGCTACAGATGGCCAACAGGGTACCAGAGCCTCCATTCCTGCCAGTATCACAACTTGTATCCAAGCTAGAGGCAGCTCAACAGGGTACTAGAGCCTCCATGCTCGCCTGTATCACATCTTTTATCCAAGATAGAGGTGGTACAACAAGGTACTAGAGCCTCTATGCCCACCCATATCACATCTAGTATCCAAGCTAGAGGTGCCCAACAGGTTACTAGAGCCTCCATGCCCTCCCGCATCACATTTTACATCCAAGCGAGAGGCGGTACAACAGGCTGCTAGAGCCCCCATGCCCGCCTGTACCACATCTTCTATCCAAGTTAGAGGTGCCCAACAGGGTACTAGAGCCCCCATGCCCGCCTTTACCACTTCTTGTATCCAAGCTAGAGGTGGTACAACTGGGTACTAGAGCCTCTCTACTAGGGGTCAGTTTTCCGCAATAAATTCTCCTTTTGCGCTGATATTGTAATCACTTACTTATATCAATGTTACAATCACAGAGAAAGTTTCATTTGCTTCTGATAACTTCTAGAGGAGGGATTGGTTTTTGACAGTTTTTTAAAGCAAATAACCTCAATCCCCTCCAAAAAAAAAAAAAAAATCCTGTCCGCACCTTTGAGTTTAGGAACCATCAGGGTCACAATATTTTAAATGCCGGTGTAGCAGCATTAGTCTGAATCTGGGAGGAAGCGTGAGTGATTCCTCATGGCTCCTATTAATAATGTGACACGAGGCCAGCAGTAAGCAGCTGCAGACATTGTGCTTCCTGGAGAGGCGGGGAGAGCTTTTTCCTTCTCATGCTGCTCAGTAATCATCCACCTCAGGTTGCTTGCATGATCCTCAGGACTATGAGCTCAGCCTGCTCTCCCCTTCCCCATCATATATCCTACCAGCGCTGTGGAGACCCCTCTGTCTGGGCCGGGTCTATATTCCATTACAGCATTGACACAACTTGCACATGAAAGCAACATCTGGTAAACAAGCCATTAAATAGGGGGCAGGAGAGAGGTGGGGACACCACCAGCCTGCTGTCATTTCATTTTGTTCTATTACAAAAAGCCAGGAGCTGCAGTTCTTTCCAGCAAAAGCCAGGAAAGCAAAGAGGCTGATGACAAGCAAAGGCTGCATCAGGGGCTGCGGTGTTGGTAAGTGGCTGGATTATCATTATTCTATAAGGAGATGATTGATTTGCTATGTACTAAGAATTAGGAAATCTATTTCTGTATCACATGCTAAATAGTAATGATACATATGATCTATATTGTGAACATACCTAGGAGATAAGACCCTGTTCTTTAGAGCTAACACTCTAAATGACACATTTTAAGGCATCGGCTGAGTGGGAAGAAGATGGGGGGAGTTTTACGCCATACTGTACGCTAGAACTCATAAGGATAAGTGAAGTATGTCGTATGCTGAAAGCTCCAGATAGTTGTCAGGTGTGACTTTTTGTATATGAAACTGATCTGGTGCCGCAAGGTCCTTTTTTTGTGTGAGTGGTGACATTGGTAAGGACAAGTAATTAAAGGGGAATGTCACTTATGCGATTTAACAGCGTGTTTATTACTTTTATGGATGTGATGATTGGGATCAGGGTTTGCTTACGGCATCATATGTGGCTATAATGACGAGTGACGTATATAGAGTTGTATACAGAGGTGGGAAGGATAGGGAATCCTGACCCCCATCCTTCTCTCCTTTTCCTTCTCCATCTCCACAGATCAGTTTTACATCTTTTATAGGGCAAGGTTTAAGTACTACAAGTACTCCAAGCTTATGAAGAAAGTGAAATTTACCTTTGATGTTCTTTTTATTGGTCTGGCAGGATCTTGTATTGTGTGTTTTGCAATTCTGCATATTTCCCATTCATTGAAAAAGTTCTCTGGTGTTTTGGTACTTTTTGTTAAGCAAAGCACTACAAATGTTACTGTATCCTATTTTGGGACTCTGTACTGATCTTAGGGTACACAGTTGTAGAAAGGAGTGGGTACCAGTTATCTACAGGTTTTATGAATTGCTTACTGACATTAATACATAAGATCCACTTTCCTGTGGAGTCATAATATTAAATAGGTTTTCTGAGACTTTGGTGATTTTTTTAAAATTCTATTGATGATCTATCCTCAGGGATCCCCATCGGTCAGCTGATTCCTGATGCTGCTGTCAATACAGACAGCGCAGGTCGCAGATTGCACTGTCCGTAATGAAACAGCCCAGGTTGGTACTGCAGGCCCAGCTGGAATTTAATTCAATGTGGACAGCGCATGAAGCAGACTGCGCTGTCCATAGTGCAACAGCCTGGGTTGGTATTGCAAGCCCAGCTGTCATTGAATTCAATGTGGACAGCGCAGGAAGCAGATTGCGCTCTCCATAGTGCAGCAGCCTGAGTTGGTTTTGCAGGCCCAGCTGTCATTGAATTCAATGTGGACAGCGCATGAAGCAGACTGCGCTGTCCATAGTGCAGCAGCCTGGGTTGGTATAGCAGGCCCAGCTGTCATTGAATTCAATGTGGACAGCGCAGGAAGCAGATTGCGCTGTCCATAGTGCAACAGCCTGGGTTGGTATTGCAAGCCCAGCTGTCATTGAATTCAATGTGGACAGCGCATGAAGCAGATTGCGCTGTCCAAAGTGCAGCAGCCTGGGTTGGTTTTGCAGGCCCAGCTGTCGTTGAATTGAATGTGGACAGCGCAGGAAGCAGACTGCGCTGTCCATAGTGCAACAGCCTGGGTTGGTATTGCAAGCCCAGCTGTCATTGAATTCAATGTGGACAGCTCAGGAAGCAGATTGCGCTCTCCATAGTGCAGCAGCCTGGGTTGGTTTTGCAGGCATAGATGCCATTGAATTCAATGCAATACCAATTGGGCCGCTGCATTATGGATAGTGTGATCTGCTTCTGTGATGTCCACATTGAATTCAAAAGGAGCTGCACCTGCAATAGCAACCCAGGCTGCTGCTCTACATACAGCACTGTCTGTATTGACAGCGGTGCCAGGAATCAGCTGATTGGCAGGAATCCTCAGTTGCGGACCCCCGTCAATCATCTTTTGAGGACACGTCATCAATAGAAAGTCACGAAAGTCCAAGACGACCCTTATAATATTCAAATGCAGTTCTGTTGTGACTGGCCCTAGGGACAGAAATGTAACATGAAGTATATTAGAAAAGCGAAATTGCACTGCAAAGGGAAGTCATTAAGTTTGTCCATATTTTAATTAAGATAATTGAATGGTGATTTATTCCTACTCATCAGCATACTTTCATCCCCGTGTCCGATACAGTTGTGTCAACCTGTAGTAATCATTACTAGCTTAAAGTCTGAGCAGACCTGCAAAAATGTTGTCACACTTCATTTTACTTGTTACTGCCTGTAGAGGATCACTGAGGTAGACACTTTGAGAGTTGACACCATGCTGTCCTTGTGATCTAGATGATAATGGAAACTGCATAGCTATATCATCCTATTTACTCATCAGCCGGCATGTGATTAAGCCATTCCCATGATATGAAATTCCAGATGTTGTCTATTACGGCACAGGCTGCCACAGTTGACTGTACAGTATAAAGGCTCATCCAGGAACATGATACCCATACAACAAGTACTGATGACTTGTGTTTACTGACAGTTTACTATAGCTACAGTTTAATGTAAAGGATATGAAAAGGATTGTCCATAAAAAATGGAGGTGTCAGCAGTCTGATCAGAGTGTTGTGATCTATCCTAATGATGGGGGCTAAACATTATGGTTAGAAAACCCACTTCACCCAAGTGCAAAGTTATATACAGTAACTGTACAATATGCTGTGTTCAATTTTTCACTATTGTAACATAGTATGTTAGGCCGAAAAAAGACACATATTCAGCCTATTTCATCCCCAATGTTGATCCAGAGGAAGGCAAAAAAAACAATGAGGTAGAAGCCAATTTTCCCCTTTTTGTGGAAACAAATTCCTTCCTGACTCAAATCTGGCAATCAGAATAATCCCCGGATCAACAACCATTATGAAGTAATTAGCGATTATAGCTCAAGAAAGGCCTCCAGACCCCTCTTAAACTCTATCATGTTCGCAATTATGAAGATTTCTATTTGCTGTCAGGAAATAAAAACATGCTCTTTTACATTCAGATTCAATAACTTGTAGTTTGGCTACAAAGAACCAAAATATTCTTAAAAACTGCAAGTTTTATTGAGTCATAATGTTGACACAACCAAGATCACTTTTAGGGAAAGGCTACATGTTTCAGGCTGATCCTATCCCGTCCTTCATCAGCCTGAAACGTGTAGCTTTTCCCTAAATGCGCTCTTGGGTGTTTTAACATTATGGCTTAATAAAACATGTCATTTTTAAGAAGATTTTGGTGCTGGATCCACGAAGTCCTTTTGCAATTTTACGAAGGCTGGAAAGGAGTCCTTGTTGTTCCTCTGCACCAGCTACAAATATACCTCGGTGTGAATACATCTATATATGGGTGGGCTGTTTCAAATACACTGTCTCTCAGTATATACAATGTATTTAGTGTATGTAAGAATATCACTCTGATGTCTTGACTGATTATGTCCCAGAGAATCGCCTACATTAGACATGTAGGGGGTAGATTTATTAATTCACTTATGACTCTGGTCGGTATCATATTCTTGAGCAGTGTGTATGGCATATGCCATTTTTAGACTTTGCAGTTGTTGTTAAAGTTAAGTCAGGTTTCAGCCTATTGCTGCAAATAAGACCATTCTGCTTACTGACTGCAAGCAGAGATCTTGAAAATGGTGAGTTAATAAATCAAAGGAGAGACTTAACAATAGCATGAATTTATGGGCAAATGATGTACTTTTGTCTTCCATATGCCACCTAATGGCTATTGTATATTGGGCCGTGTTCTTTCTAGACACTTATCAAAATTAAAAAAAAAACTTTTTAGTGCAATATTTACATTATTCATATAACTGTTTGTTGTAAATAAAGCTTGCGCTTACTCATTTTATATTAGGCCGTTCAACCCCTTTAAGTACTGTGTAGTCGATGGTAACTCTCTGTCCTTGAGGCTGAGGTCACATTCACACACCTGTGAGGATTTATGGTGGAGTGTGATGAATGGCTGCCCGTGGAAGGAACAGTTTTTATGTGTATGTCCACCTTTAGGGCACAGAGTAGATATTAACTAGTTGATGTAATGGGGCTGAACAAAACATTAATGGAGTTAAAAGAAATCCTTGAGTAACCAACTGATTATATCCCACTAGTTTGACTGTGAGGCTCATTTCAGGCCGCTATGGTGCATACAATACAGTTCAATAGAACTGCAGGAACTCCGGGTATTTATAATACAAGTACTAAAATGCAGTCATAATTTGTCCATAAGAAGCCATGCACACAACAATATTGCACCAAAGTCCAAGATGTCTGGAGCCATAATATGCACCTATAGAAGTCTATGGGGCCCTAGGTACCTCTAAATGCCTCCAGTTTCATACAGAAATATACAGAAGTTTTTTCATATGGAATCCAACAGAAAATTGAGGCATAATCTATCATATTGTATTACGTAGATCTTTTTCTATAGAAGCATTGCATCTGTTAATGGGGATCTGCTATGCAACCTGGTTCTCTCCGACTCCTTACATATAACCCCCTTGCCACATAGTAAAGCAAAACTCCAACACAGTACATACTTTGTAAAAATTTATATGACGGGAGCCACACTTTATTTACACATAGTACATGGGTAGCCTGGTGCCAATCACAGCACTGTCTACCCCTGGGAGTTGGCTGGGCCTCACCTGCCACCCGGCCCCAGGAGCAGCTGGGACTCTCCTGCCACCCAATTGCCTTACACATTGTCAGATGCCACCTTTTCTCTCGCTTCTCCTGGGCACCATTGTGAGGCTCGCCTGAACTACTACGGTATGCGTCCTCCTCAATTGTTGTAGCTCTGCTATCAACAGCAGTACTGCTAGTTTTGTGAGGTGGTCTGGTAGTTTTATCCTAGGAGTAGCATCATTCTAGAAGAAGCGCCATTTGGGCCCCTAGTTCAGCTGTTGGCAACAGTACCGCTAAGACTTGTGAGTTCCCCTGGATGCCTCATCCCAGACGCAGTGCCGTAATTTAGCCTTGTGCCCAGCCCCTTGTTCAACCAAAGTTCACATCACTCCTGCAAAGATGAATGAGGGAACAGTTTATTTGATTAGGGTGGGCTGGTTGGTGAAGCTGCGTCTTGGGGTTGACTGACCTCCCACCCACTGAGGCTACCTTTCTTATCTACCAGTCAAAGGTCTGCAACCTTTTTTTTAACGTTTTTTTCCTTTCCAAGCTCAGTGCCAACCCCCATACCTACCTACTTCCCTCTGCACCACACAAAGGGTCCTAAATAGAGATGAGCGAACGTGCTCGGCCACGCCCCTTTTTCGCCCGAATACCGCGATTTTCGAGTACTTCCGTACTCGGGCGAAAAAATTCGGGGGTCGCCGTGGCGGCGCGGGGGGTTGCAGCGGGGAGTGGGGGGAGAGGGAGAGGGAGAGAGAGAGGGCTCCCCCCCCGTTCCCCGCTGCTACCCCCCACGCCGCCACGCCTCTCCCCGCCCCCCGGCGCACCCGAGTACTTTTCACCCGAGTAGTGAAGTACTCGAAAATCGCGGTATTCGGGCGAAAAAGGGGCGGGGCCGAGCACGTTCGCTCATCTCTAGTCCTAAACACTAGACCCTGCCCCTTGTGCCTGCTACTATGCTGCCCTACCTCATTCACTTCCACAGCAACTTAGGCTGCCTGGCTGGGGAGGGGTTTCAGCCTTGTATGTCCATTCCCCATGTGCTTGCAAGGGTCCCCATATAGCTACTTTACCACTCCTTGTAGCTTTTATTTGCAATACAGTCCCATACTAAGACACTATGTATAGTCAATGCTAACGGCATGTCCTTGAGGCTGAGGTCACATTCACACATCTGTAATAATGGAGCAATTGAGGCATGCACATTTGTTTAAAGAGGTTGTCCAGTTGTAAATTACTGATGGCCTATCAGCAGGATATGTCATCAATAATAAATCGTTAGGGGTCTGCCCCCCGGGACTCCAGCCAATAAACTGGGTCACTGTGTTCATACAATGAGCTAATTTCTGCAGGAAGCAGACAGCTCTGTTTTTTACAGTAGTGGCCAGGCTTGCTATTGTAGGCAAAGAAATGAATGGGAACTTGGCCTGCAATACCAAGCCTGGCCACTGCAGTGGGAACGGGGCTGTCTGCTTCATGGAGAAATCGGCTCATTGTATGAACACACCAACCCAGCAAACAGCTGATCAGCTGGCATCCCAGGTGACAGATCCTGTTGATTTATTATTACTGACTTATCCTGCTGATAAGCCATCAGTAGTTTACAGCTGGAAAATTTCCTTACAGCAACCCTCTTGGCCTGGAAAAGCAAAGTTGGCCGAACTGCTTCTCTGACTATCTGATGCACACTGTGCATAGTATGCATCAGTAGTCTGAAATACTACATGCTGCTCTGATTGGCCAGTGCTGCTCATGTGGACATGATGCATACTTATTCACAGTGTGCATCAGGTAGCCAGAGAAGCTGGTGTGGCCATCTTTGTTTCTCCAGGACTGGAGAGTCGCTTTAAGTGACTGTGGGCAATTCTATAATATGTACCTGAAACAGAGCTGGAGCATGCTGTGATAATACGGAAGCACAGTAGGCCCTTTAAGACTGCATTTCTTTTTCAATAAACTAGCATTGGTGAGCACAGCATATAAAGGAGCCATGTATATGGAGGTAGACTGATTCCTTGAAGTACCCTGGAACTGTAGGAATTCCATGCACTGCCATATGCTGCCTAAGTATTTCACCGTATAGCTGCTTTTCTTTTTCATACTTGCCCCAATTGCCCCATACAGTCTCTTCTTCGATACGGCTCGAGGTGCTGTGAATCTGTCATATAGCTGGCCCTCCACTGCTCCCTGTCAATGGATGATGTTAGACTTTCAATCAAGATCAACATCATCCATAGTCGGTGAATGGTAGGGACCATCCACTCGACAGATCCATAGCATAGGAAGTCAGATCTAAGAAGAGCCCATATGGACGAATGGGGGCGAGTACGAATAAAGGAAAGCAGTTATAGAGTCAGGTGGGCCATGGCTGCAGAGCTATAAGGTCTACTCCTCAAGGTAGGTCATTAGTAGTAGATTGATGGGGCTCTGCCGCTGTGGATCCCTGCTGATCAGCTAATCCTCCAGCTTGCTGTCAGTGCAGCAGGGCCTGATGTCGTCATTGGTAGTCAGAGCTGGAAGTGTAATAAAAGCTTTTCTACAATTGAAATCAATGGGAGCCATGCCACCTATTAGACTTCTAGCTCCTTATTGCGTTCAGAGCCGGAAGTGTTATGGAAGGCATTGCTTCCATTGAAATCAAGCCACCTATTATTCTTGCGGCCCTGACCACCAATGACAACTGACAATGGACTGGAGGATCAGCTGATTAACGGGGATCTCGAGTGGCGTATCCCCACTGATCAACTATTGAAGGCTTATCCTGAAGGTAGATCATCAATAGGAAAAGCCTGGAATACCCCTCTAAGAGTAAATTGGGGGTTTAGGACACTAGAGTCAACTTTTGGGTAACTCTTGCTTCTGTCAAGGTCCACAAGATTATTCCCATCTGAGACCTTTATGGTATATCCTCAGTACATGTCATAATAAATCAAAGCAAATTCCATTTTCAGGACTCCCACCTATTGGGAGAATGGGGGTCACCTTCCTAGCAATCATCACTCCAGATAGGAGGAGCTATGCACGTGGCTCTCTCCATTGTAGATAATGGATGTTGAGGTAACAGCCTAAAATTCCAAGTCCCAAATTGGAGAAAGCTGCATGCATATACAATGCCTCTAACTCATCTACTCATTTCTGGAGTGCCAAATGCGGCAAGAGACTATTATTTTAATATATAGGGGACCCAGACATGGCTACACAGTGCACTCTTAGTACTTGTCCTAATATAGAGGGGACCCAAACATGGCTACACAGTGCCCCCTAGTGCTTGTCCTAATATATAGGGGACCCAGACATGATTACACAGTGCATCCTTAGTACTTGTCCTAATATATAGGGGATCCAGACATGGCTACACAGTGCACCTTTAGTACTTGTCCTAATATACAGGAACCCAGACATGGCTAAACAGTGCACCCTTAGTACTTGTCCTAATATACAGGGACACAGACATGGCTACACAGTGCATCCTTAGTATTTGTCCTAATATACAGGAACCCAGACATGGCTACACAGTGCACCCTTAGTACTTGTCCTAATATACAGGGACACAGACATGGCTACACAGTGCATCCTTAGTATTTGTCCTAATATACAGGAACCCAGACATGGCTAAACAGTGCACCCTTAGTACTTGTCCTAATATACAGGAACCCAGACATGGCTACACAGTGCATCCTTAGTATTTGTCCTAATATACAGGGACACAGACATGGCTACACAGTGCATCCTTAGTACTTGCCCTAATACATAGGAAACCCAGACATGGCTACACAGTGCACCCTTAGTACTTGTCCTAATATATAGGGGACCAGGCATGGCTACACAGTGCACTCTTAGTACTTGTCCTAATATATAGGGACCTGGACATGACTACACAGTGCAACATTAGTACTTCTTATATATAGGGGACCCAGACATGATTACACAGTGCATCCTTAGTACTTGTCCTAATATATAGGGGATCCAGACATGGCTACACAGTGCACCTTTAGTACTTGTCCTAATATACAGGAACCCAGACATGGCTAAACAGTGCACCCTTAGTACTTGTACTAATATATAGGGACACAGACATGGCTACACAGTGCACCCTTAGTACTTGTCCTAATATACAGGGACCCAGACATGACTACACAGTGCATCCTTAGTACTTGTACTAATACATAGGAGACCCAGACATGACTACATAGTGCATCCTTAGTACTTGTCCTAATATATAGAGGATCCAGACATGGCTACACAGTGCACCTTTAGTATTTGTCCTAATATACAGGAATCCAGACATGGCTAAACAGTGCACCCTTAGTACTTGTCCTAATATACAGGGACACAGACATGGCTACACAGTGCATCCTTAGTACTTGCTCTAATACATAGGAGATCCAGACATGGCTACACAGTGCACCCTTAGTACTTCTCCTAATATATAGGGGACCCAGACATGATTACACAGTGCATCCTTAGTACTTGTCCTAATATATAGGGGACCAGGCATGGCTACACAGTGCACTCTTAGTACTTGTCCTAATATATAGGGACCTGGACATGACTACACAGTGCACCATTAGTACTTCTAATATATAGGGGACCCAGACATGATTACACAGTGCATCCTTAGTACTTGTCCTAATATATAGGGGATCCAGACATGGCTACACAGTGCACCTTTAGTACTTGTCCTAATATACAGGAACCCAGACATGGCTAAACAGTGCACCCTTAGTACTTGTCCTAATATACAGGGACACAGACATGGCTACACAGTGCACCCTTAGTACTTGTCCTAATATATAGGGGCCCAGACATGACTACACAGTGCACCCTTAGTACTTGTCCTAATATATAGGGGCCCAGACATGACTACACAGTGCACCCTTAGTACTTGTCCTAATATATAGGAGACCCAGACATGGCTACACAGTGCACCCTTAGTACTTGTCCTAATATACAGGGACACAGACATGGCTACACAGTGCACCCTTAGTACTTGTCCTAATATACAGGGACCCAGACATGGCTAAACAGTGCACCCTTAGTACTTGTCCTAATATATAGGGGCCCAGACATGACTACACAGTGCACCCTTAGTACTTGTCCTAATATATAGGAGACCCAGACATGGCTACACAGTGCACCCTTAGTACTTGTCCTAATATACAGGGACACAGACATGGCTACACAGTGCACCCTTAGTACTTGTCCTAATATACAGGGACCCAGACATGGCTAAACAGTGCACCCTTAGTACTTGTCCTAATATATAGGGGCCCAGACATGACTACACAGTGCACCCTTAGTACTTGTCCTAATATATAGGAGACCCAGACATGGCTACACAGTGCACCCTTAGTACTTGTCCTAATATACAGGGACACAGACATGGCTACACAGTGCACCCTTAGTACTTGTCCTAATATACAGGGACCCAGACATGACTACACAGTGCATCCTTAGTACTTGTCCATTACTGTTGCTCTGCTTTGTGCCACTTCTCTTCCCTCGGATATGGAAACTGCATGTGAGCAGCCACGCATAAATATTTCTGTGTCCACATGATTGGGGCGCACAGAACGGCATTGTGGGTGGCATGTTGTGCACCCCTGATAGACTATAGAAAGTTTCAATAATCAGAGTTCCCTGGTTGATGTAGCAACAAAGTTCCTAAAACTGAAGCATGAAGCCTGTGTGCTAAGGATCAAAGAATGTGTCAAAGTTCTTTTTGACACCTTAAATTTAATATTGTGATGGAAAAATGTTCTGTTGAGTCAGAAGTGTAATTGTTTTGGGATGGGAGAGAAAAGGTCTGGATTTTGTAAGCTTTTAAATTTAATCTAGGAAGATGTATCCTGTTTGTGGGTAATCTGAGTAGCCGGTAAATACGCAGTGGATACATTTACAATCGTCACTTACTGACTAGTTTACATGATGTAGAAGGAAGCCCTTTGTGTACCACTTGACACCTTAGAAGTGATTTGTTAAACAGATTTGGGTTTATTTATGAAGCCTTTTCTGCCAGATTTGTGGTGTTATTTACATCTAATTTGCCCCAAAAAAGACGCATCTAGTCTAAATTGCGGCTTCTAATTTCTACATAGGCTTTTGGAAGTTTGCTTTCCAGGCCTATGTTTAAGTGTGTATATGCGCAATTACACACACGATACTGATGGATGACTCTTGGTCACTATATTGCTACCATTTGCTCCTTTATTTCATAATATTTTTTGTTTTCCTTTTCTATTTTTGAAGAATAAGGCTGCCTGCAGCCGGCCGGGTCGGATCCGGCTGCGAGAATTCTCGCAGCGGGACCCGACCCAAACGTCTGCAGAGAGCAGCGTGACACTCACCTGCTCCTGCGGCCCCGGCTCTTTGTACTATGTGCTGATATGCGTGCAAATCTATCTTATTCACGGAGCAAATGCAATGTGCTGAAGCATGTGCCCATCTAAAGGAGCCCTGAGTTCCTATATCTTGCACGGTTGAGGGATAACTTGCATGAAACAATATATATCTGATATATCTGCATGTATAACCACTGGGGTTGAAAGAACTCTATATATATATATATATATATATATATATATATATATATATGACCATGACTCTCACTCTCCTTTTTTTGATAATCCGTGTGGTCCGTTCCGTGTCACTGAGCTCTGAAATTTTCGTTGCTCAGCTCTAAGGATAGAGGCAGACCGTGGAAAGCTGGCGGCGCAGATGTGTATGGGGCCTAATATGTGCAGTGGGGTTCTGTCAGTAGTTTTTTCTGCTTGCTGTTGTCAAAGCATACTTCAACCAAAAAATAAACTCATGTGCTGCCAAATTTTTATTAACTGTATTCAGTTTTTTGCTTGCTCTAAAGTTCCTCCTGGTTCCAGTTTCAAACACAAGAAGAAACTGTTTTCTATTGGCCGTATTAGCCCCCATTTGGTAAAATCTCTGTCACTTAGGCCAGATTCACACAAGCGTATGCGCATTAACGCGTGCATGGGTGCATTTTTGAGGAAGGAACAACACTTTGTACATGGGCATCAGCGTATTTTACTGTCATTTTTTTGTGCATGCACATTTGCGCAGCCAAAAAAATACACACTGATTGAAATGGCTAATTAGTCTAATGACTTCCAGATGTGTTCTTTCTCCTGCGCAATTTCACGCATCTTCTAGTGTGTTTTGCACACATTTGCACATCCCCATTGACTTCTCTGAGAACTTATGGTGTGAAAATGGAAAATAGAGCATGCTGCAATTTTGTTTTGCGTGACCAAAAATAATGCTCAAACCCGTTGAAATCAATGGGTTCTATTCTCTATGCACTGCGCATGCAAATACGCCCATGTGAATCCGGCCATAAATGTCCACAATCTGTGTATGTAATTACTGCTTCCAACCTGTTCCACCTGTCAGCTCTCCCTGGCAACCAGTACCTGTGAGACAACCTTTTCCCACTCATTCCTCTGCCTTTGTAGAAAGGTGCCTGATTAAATGTACTGTATATTATTATATGTTGCTGATGCAAAAAGTGTTTGTGTATCACTGGAGAGGTAACATTTTACAAACTCTCATTTATCCAGTTTCATAACTAAGACCAAAGTATTTACTAATGTGAAACACCGCAATACCTCCTAAATTTACATACAGAGCCTGCAGCGTTCTGTAACCTTCCAGCTGCTGGGAAACTGCAAAAACCCGTGTCCTAGAATAAAAATAAAAAAACTGCTGAAAACATGTTGGGCTGATCCCACACATATGAAGCATATATATACGGGGGTTGGTAGATCGGCCTTCCACTGAAGAGAGGGGAACCTATTAGGTAACTCCGAAATGATGGGTCGGAGGAACGCAGGGTGGTCCTCAGTTGGAAGTGCAGGTGGCTTGGGCTCTGGATCTGCATTATCTGCAGGTCCCGTGACAAATCACAGGCTGCTCCTATGCCAACTTTAATGAATAGTAACTTTAATGAATAGTAAGGAGATGTGACGGCTCCTCTTTAAAAGGAAACTTATGAACAGGTATTTTTTGCTCCCCAATGGTCAACCAGACATCTTGGCACGCTAGGCAATGAATTGTGGTGACATTAGGACATAATTGCCTGCTAAGAGTAGTATTTGATTGAGTTTGTTGCCTAGTGCAATATATGTTACAGTCTGACAATGAGCTTATATTTGGAAAACACAATATATTTCATCACATATTCCTGGAAAGGTGGAGCGTCATTGTTATAACATTTGCCATCCAGGTTTGTATTCATTACAAACTGTGACTGTTGGCTTTAACTTACACTTGTCATAATTATTTGGTGAGTGGTGACAGTGCCTGTTATCACAGAAGATTGGTTTCTGCAAATGAATAGGTGAAATGTGAAGATTTATACATGCAGCCTATATCATAGAATTGGAAGGGACCTCCAGGGTCATCTGGTCCAACCCCTTGCTCAGTGCAGGAATCACTAAATCATCCCAGACAGATGTCTGTTCAGCTTCTGTTTGAAGACTTTCATTGAAGGAGAACTCTCCACCTCCCATGGCAACCTGTTCCACTCATTGATCACCCTCCCTGTCAGAAAGTATTTTCTAATATCTAATCTGTGTCTCCTCCCTTTCAGTTTCATCACATTGCTTCTAGTCTTTCCTTGTACAAATGAGAATAGGGCTGATCCCTCTGCCCTGTGATAGCCCTTCAGATATTTGTAGACAGCTATTAAGTTTCCTCTCAGCCTTCTTTTTTGCAAGCTAAACATTCCCAGATTCTTTAACAGTTCCTCATAGGACATGATTTGCAGACCTCATACCATCTTGAAGTTGCTTCAGTTTGTCAATGTCTTTTTTAAATTGGGGTGCCCAAAACTGGACACAGTATTCCAGATGAGGTCTGACTAAGGAAGAGTAGAGGGGAATAATTACCTCACAATCTGGACTCTGTATGGCTCTTAATAGATCCCAGAATTGTGTTTGCCTCTTTTGCTGCTGCATCACACTGTTGACTCATCTTCAGTCTATGATCTATTAGTATACCCAAGTCTTTTTCACATGTGTTGCAGCTTAGCCCAATTTCCTCCTGTACGGTTTTCATTTTTCTTGCCCAAATGTAGGAATTTGGATTTCTCCCTGTTAAATACCATTCTGTTACTTGCAGCCCACTTTTCAAGCTTGTCTAGATCTTTTTGAATCCTCTCTCCTTCTTCTCGAGTGTTAGCTATCCCTCCAACAGTAGGCCCAGGACAAAGCATTGCGGTACCCCATTTGACACATTCTTCCAATTAGATGTGCAGCCATTTATGACCACTCTTTGAGTATGATCACTCAGCCAGTTGTGAATTCACCTAACAGTTGCCTTGTAAATCCCATATTTAGTCATTTTTTTCCAATAAGGATCGTATGAGATACTTTGTCAAATGTTTTACTAAAGTCAAGATATACTATATCTACTGCATTTCCCTGATCATTTCCTTCTATGACAGAATCACAGACTTGGTTGAAATTAGATTTGTCTAACATGACTTCTTTGTTAGAAACCCATGCTGGCTCTGAGTAATTACTCCATTCTCATCCAAGTACTTCCATACATGCTGTTTAGTAATTTGTTCAAAGATCTTTTCCGGTATAGAAGTCAGGCTCACAGGCCTGTAGTTTCCTGGGTCCACCTCATACCCTTTATTGAAGATAGAGACAACATTTGCCCTTTTCCATTCTTCTGGGACTTTTCCTATTCTCCAGGAATTTTCAAAGATTACGTTGAGTGGTTAAGCTATTACCTCTGCTGCTTCCTTCAGTACCCTAAGATGTAATTCACCTGGATCTGAGAACTTTAAATCACTGAGCTGCAATGGGAATCTATATAGAAGAATCTCACTGGGAAAACCCTAAAATTTGACTTTTATTCCATATATAGTTACAAAACGAGCTGATAGAATATAATTTGACAATACACACAAATAACAAAGAAGCCCCAACAATGTCCCAAGAGAATGCAAACCGCTTTGGGACACTTGAGTAATTTAAATGGCAAACCGAAGGGATCTAGTTTTGAATTACTAAAGGTGTTCAACTCCTCTACATCTGCAAAGATAAGAGTATACTACCTCTCAAATCCTATCCCATGGGTTTAGGGACAAGCTAGAACTGCTCCCTAGAAAAAGAAATCCATAAAATTTGTATTTCTGATACTCTGTTAACAATAAACAGCCTGGAATAGAAAGTGAGGAAAAATAATAAAATACTATTCAGTCTTGATGGTAGACTGGTAGTGTATCAGGAACAGCCAGAGTATCTCTCTGGGCATCTAATTTTATAGCCAGGTCACTGCGCCCATCAATGGAGAAGCAGCCTGTTTGACCAATCCAAAACATCCAGGCACACCCCTAGGACAACCCCGCTGGTGATATGCTAGGAAATCCTGCGGATGCACAGAGGAAAAAGCGCCTATTCACATCATGCCAGGAAAAACCATGCGAATGCACAATGAACATATTGTGTCATGCCGGAAAAATTCCAGCGCAGGCATGATGGGAACATCGTCCAATCGATCCGTTCACTTTGGGATAACAACTGTTCATTCTAAATACCCGTGCTGTCTCCTTCTGGAGAAGCCTTTTATCCATGTTACCCTTCAGCTAATGTTATTCATCCTTGAACACAACTTCTTGGTTTTTCACAGGAGAATCTACCACCAGTCAAGGGGCACTGCAATGGGAAGCCCCTGTGCCCTTATGTATACAAATCTGTTCCTGGGCTAGTGGGAGGAGAGGGTTGTGTTTTCGGATAGTAACGGACATTAGACATCTATGATTTCATTGTGGCAACACTTTATTGATGATATACTTATCTTCTGAGCAGGGAGTGCTGAAATGTTCAATGAGCTTGTGGAGTCCCTAAATATTAACACCTTGGGTTTATGCTTTACATTAGAGATAAATGATTCTGTACTCGCATTTCACAACAAATCTATGAAGAAATGGTCTGATTGAGGGTTGAAAATGACTGTTTTTCATAAGTCCATTGCCACAAACTGCTTCCTAAATTGGAAAAGTCATCACTCCGTTCCCCTCAAGAAGGGTATTTGTAAAGGACCGTTCCTATGTTTACATCCAAACTGTTTGAAGGACCATGATTTTTTGGTAAAAGCTATGGAAATGCAAAAAAAAGTTTCTACAAAGAGGCTGTCTGAGGGATGATATCAATTTGGCTTATAACTTTGCACGTACCCAAAGAAGGGAGGACCTACTGGTTCACCGGACCTGTCAGGATCAGAATCAAACAGGATAATTTGGACTTGTGTCTCAAAAGGCTAGTGAAGATATTTAAGTGGTATTAGGACATTTTACAAGGTGACGCAGATCTATTGTAAGTATTAACACCAAGACCAGGACAGGTGAGGTCAAAATTTGAGAGATCGGCTAGTGCACAGCCATCTTGGCCCCAAAAGTTAATTTGTTACGTGGCTACATTCTCATGGGACCTTTAGATGTGCTGGCTGCAAAGCATGTAAATTTATTCTCAAGGGCACCTATTTTAACAGCGCAGTTACTGAGAAGAAATATTTAAACAGATAATGTATAAGTTGATGTTCTAAGAACATTGTTTATCTGGCATCTTGCCCATGTCCACGTAATTACGTGGGGAAAACAACTCAACAGTTTAACAGGAGGATTTTGGCACGCATTGGCAATATAAATCAAAATGAACATACTCCTCTGGCTGCACATATAGAAGAGTATCATAATAATGATCCCGGTACACTGCGGTTCCAAGTTATGAAGCCGATAAGACAGAATGGACGCCGTGGTGAGGTGGATAAAAGGCTTGTACAGAAGCAAAACAGCCTGGATATTCTGAATGGACGGTTGTTATCCTAAAGTTATCAATGAGACACTTTTTTTTTTTTGCCCCGTTCATTTGATTTAGGTGGAAGTCATTGTCTGTGAATAACCTTTTAAGTCATTTGTGTGAACTTATCAATTTATACTTCGCCATATATTATGAAATATGTTGGTCAGGTTGGGATAATTTTGTATATTTGTATTTTGATTTTTTTTCTGTCCCTTGAATGAGCTGTT